>NC_052106.1:2761642-2778165 GCF_012273895.1 Zerene cesonia | reverse complement strand
AGTAATAAATGTTATTTGCAGTTAACAATTTTCTTTTTTCTTTATTACAATATTTATGGCAAGACTAGGTATATGAGGATTTGTGGGATTTATTAACAGCAAAGTAACGCACTTTTGGGCTTTTACATTACTTTTTTCTCTGTTTTTACATATTTTATTATGTGAAATATATTAATGAATTCCTACACCCTTGTAAAGGCTTCGCCCGCATAGAAAAGATAAATTAATTAAAAAAATAAAGAAGTTTAGCCAATCATTGTTCAGCAGAGCTAATTGTTACTACGTCAGTGCAATTATAAACGCGACCTGTATCAAATGTAGGTCGGCTAAGTCATTAAAACTTTGATCTTTTTATTTGTTATTATATGGTGCATATTTCTATTGTTAATTTAAATAAAATATGACTCGTAAAGATGACCTCATAAATCGTATTTTCATAACATGACCTATACGTATCTTTTCCTCACCCTTCCCAGTGCATTCCTTTATTCCAATTGTTTGTACCCCTTTAAAGCAGACAACGTGTTTGCAACGGCCCTACCTCTGCAAATGTAGTAATCTTAATTTAATCTTGTTTTTATAATACAGTTCATCTGTACCTGTAGTCCATGAACTTCTTAAATCCTACCACCTAAAATTGTTCCTTTTCCAATAAAAATGTGGTGTGTGTACGAATAAATATTGTTGTCAGAACTTACTAGTTATATCGTATGGGTATAAATGAATATCGAAGTCGATAATTTAGCGAGTTACCTATGTTCGGCAGGCACCATTTGCTGCCCATGTTCCCAAGAATCTATTTAAGCATGAAACTGTACCAACAAACTTTATTTATTACCCGCTTTGCCTGAGTTAGCTTAGTGGCTCCCTTGAACATCGTTTGGGAAACTAAAGTATATGCATTAAAATTCAATTAGGCTATGTCGTGTAGAAATCTACTCTTAATGCAGTTAAGAAATGTTTATATTCCTCAAACTAAAAAGTACAATTTTTCCATATAATATGTTTAAAATATTCATGATTTATTTTTTACCGCAATTATTGTGTACCACAATCTGATAAAGCTTCCTTTCTTAATCGATCGATTCTTTCGATTCTTCGATACCTCAATGGGTCGAGCCTGTGAATAATATATTGCCTCGTTTACTTAAAATATCTTTGCAGTCGCAGCCCAGAATATAAAAATGTTAAAGTGAACTCCCTTGTCCCCTAGTGTGGGGTATGGAGCAGATGATATACTTTTGATACACTGATCGATTTTATCTTAATAGACAAGAAGGTGTTAAGCCTTCTGTTTCCTGCAAGACCGAGACTTTTTTTTTGTGAGTCCCTACCGGAAATCGAACTCAGGACTTTTCCCCATTTCCATTCCCTTTGAACCTAACCTAAATTACTTAAACAAATTTGTAATATGCAGGACGCAGGTGTCTGAGGAACATAGTGGTCAATAAAGTTCTATACTTGTTAAAGCAGTGGTGGCTCAGTGGTGAGAACCTCGGACTTCAAAATCGATAATTCGGGGTTCGAGACCGGGCGAGCGAGCAGGAAATAAATTGATTTTTCAATTTATCTGCACATGTGGATAACATCACCATGAAGGAAAACATCGTGAGGAAACCGGCATGTCCAAGAATCAAAAAATTCGACGACATGTGACATCTGCCAAACCGCACTTGGCCAGCGTGGTGGATTATACCCTCATAGGAGGCGTGTGTCCCAGCAGTGGGAACATATATGGGCTGATAATGATGATACTTGTATAGAAGGAAAATACCAAATCAATGAATAGGAATTTTAAACTTCTCTATTTTCATTAAAACAAAATGAGTTTAGGTGAGGAAACCTGAGCTGACAACGATCTGATAAAAGTAAAACGCAGTAAGACCCAATTTTTGGGGTCTAGGTGTAAGTGAACTTCATTTCGTCCATAGCTCTCTACAGGTCGCATACATCGTCCCTTTACGACCCTTACGTGTGCCACTATCCCTTTGTGAATGGCTTCTTTACCTTTTTTCTAGTTACTTTTATTTGCGGCCATAAAACAAACTCACATTTGTAAGTAACGAGATGCTCGGGTGACACTTTGCCAGGCCACATGTGACGTGGCGTTACAGATAACTGGCTTTTAAGTATGGACATTTTATCGCATAATTCCTGTACCCATGGGATTTTGGTCATGAAACTATCCCTGTATCCTTTCTCGAATCTCAAGCTGTATCTTTAGCAAATTTCATCCAAATCAGTTAGTGGTTTAGGTGTGAAGAAGAGGCAAACAGACAGAGTTACTTTCGTATTTCTGATATTGGTAGGGATTACCAAGGATTTGCTTAATACTTAATGTTTTATGAAAAACCATTCTTAAAAGTTTCAAATACTAAAATAAACACAAAATGCTTAGTAAGACCGTAACTACTTGGGAATCTGTGGTGGTATACAATTTTTCCAACTAACATTATTATCGACAAAGTTTGAAAGATAGATGGACGATTGTTACATTTTTGTGCAAAGACAGCGAATTTTATAAGAGCATCACATTTGTAAAAATTCCGACTGTTTTTATTTGTACCCACGTAAGTCCCGTAGGAATATCGGGATAAAAAGTTGCCTATATGTTATTCCAGTTATCCAGCTGTCTTCGTACCAAATTACATTGCAATCGGTTCAGTAGTTTTTGCGCGAAAGAGCAACAAACGCACACACATCCTTACAAACTTTCGCATTTATAATATTAGTAGAACAGGATTAGTAGGAAGGATTAGTAGGATAGGTTTAACGCAATTTCGTATCATTGAAATCTCTTATAACTAGCAGATTTACAGTAACGCGCACATTGACTTGCAAATTTTATATGATTACATTTCAGATTATCTGTTTGATTTGCAAAGGGCTGGATCCAGCATGTTGGAGCTCTCCACCCACAGTGGTTACTACCACTAACCCTACAACTACACCCAAGAAGACAGAAGAAGGCGAATAGTATAGAAATATGTACATTCAGACTCGTCAGAAAAATGTATATTTAGTGTAAATCTAATAGTCACTGTTATATTTCCTTTGTTTCATGATTCTAATAAAATATTTTACATTTTGATTTTATTTTTATGTATTAAGAAAATGAAGTGTACTCAACAATAAAGAATTTATTAGGAATAAACCAGCTCTGTGCCCTGGTAAGATTTCATTTTCACAATAGACTAGTCTTTAACAAAGGCAGTAAAGTTAGTCTGCCTTTTGAATTGCAGCACGCACGTTTAAGAAATCCCTAAGAAAGGGGTTCTTCATATCCTATATTATTTATTTAGAAAGTCCTGAATGATCTAACTGTAAGTCCTATTTATATTAAACTCTGTACAATTAAAGATATATATAATAAGCACTTAATTGCTTAGTATTTTATAGTATATCTTTATATTTTGCCAATTACAGCAGCAGTTATTATAATAAGGTTTTATTTCACCTGATACCTTTGATGTCCCTGTTCTACAATCGATAATATAATTTGAACTGTTTGTTTTTAGCTGAGTCCTTTAAATAACAAATCTAATATATATATAATAATAATAATCTAATATATATATAGTATCTTAATAAATACGATGAATTGATGATACTGAAACTGCCGTTCCTTATTAAATACACAAAGCTTAATTAGTCTTAATTTACCAATTGTCACGAGAAACGCTCTGAATGCCAGAAAACAAATTAACCCTTTGATCTGACAAGCCCACGAAAATGATAATATTACTCCTCAAAATTAACGGTAAATTACTTCAATTGG
Source organism: Zerene cesonia (assembly GCF_012273895.1). Lineage (NCBI taxonomy): Eukaryota > Metazoa > Arthropoda > Insecta > Lepidoptera > Pieridae > Zerene > Zerene cesonia. The sequence goes on along the minus strand of NC_052106.1, from coordinate 2,774,387 downwards.
TCAGATAAATTTAATCTGATTGTTTAATTGTATTCTCTCTTTGAAATCAATTCTTATATGGTTTGTCTAGTAAATACATTTTTTTATATGTCAGAGCATACACATACAACAGGTCATAGATGTTCGTACTGCAGAGACTCAGACCTACTTATATGTGTGTTTAAACAATAATAAGACAATAATAACAACCACGTCAGCCAAATGTAGGTTAGTTGATGTCGAATGTCGTAAAAATTTTGACTCAGGGATAAAAAAAAATGGAAAAATTTTAAAATCTATTAAATCATTGCTTAGGTTAGGTTAGACTATCTATTTTAGTAGGACATTTTACAATATCGAAATACCATATAAAATTACTTTTCCTCGAAAGGCACTGTGGAAATTCACATATTTACGTAATAAAAGCACATATTTAGCACTCGGTGTTTCGTAAATTTGAAGACACGTGCCTATTCAAGTGTCACCCCCACGCTGCTCAAACTAGTTGGCGATGCAATGTGACAGCCGACAGGATCACTGCCTTTCAATGTATATTCCGAAAGTGTGCGTAAGCGTACATAGTAAGTAAATTTATAACGTAATGGAAAAAGTAAGGAAAGCTAAGCTAAAAGAAAATATGTGTGATAGAAGGAAAAATTTTTCTATTATTATATTAATGTGAGACACTTAAACGACCCACTCATTTCCTAAATGCTTCAATACAAGAGTAAGTTCGTAAAATAACAGAAGACAATTAAATTTTTAAGCGATGCCAATTTCCGTACTTGTCCTTATAATTTTATGAAGTTGCATGCTGCTTAAAATGCTACAGCTGTGTGCTCAAGAAGAATTAAAAGACACTGAGAGACAAGCATAATAACTAATAAAATAGTATTTAAATTCAGCGTCCCAAAATCCTGACTCCTTTTTTTATCTATAAGCTTTTGGCGCCAAAACCATATTGTTATAGTTAACACTAAATTATTTGTATTTTTTAATACTCTTTTACGAGTATTAGCTCGTATTAGCTGCACCTTTATATTTGAAACTAACCTCTACTCCTGAAATCTTTTTTTTTCTGCTTTAATAATTTACTTATTTAAATTATTTTTGTAAGCAACTGAGACAAATTAGCTGATTATATTTTTAGTTGAGCTCATTAAAATAAGTTTTTACCTTGCAATGTACCACGTGATCACCATGAAATAATAACATATTTATTTGGCTCAGGGTGTTTTCTTTTCTCGTTTCATCCAGAAGCTTGTAACATAAATGAATTATCCTTCAAAGTCAATAAGCGTCTTTAAAATTGAAAGTAGAATCTCTCTCTTAATTTATGACGTTTTAACTACAATATACAAACTTATTGTATCGTATAACTATTCTTTTGAGACAATTCTATAAATAAAAACAACAAACGTAGGCACTGTTTACTTTATAATTATGTGAGTACGTACAATTATTTGACATTAGTTATAGTCATTTAGTGATGACTGTTTTTGTGATGGCTTTTCGAGCTTCTTCCGTGAGCTGATTTCGCCTGAAATAGAATGATTTTTCATTTTATATTGATATGATTATTATCTACTTATGTTTAACAAAAACACTTTCAAGTTTGCAATTATTTCATTCGGTAAAATATTTCTGAAACAAATTTGTTAGTAAAAACAAAGAAATAATATATTAATGCTGCAAAGATTCCATTTTTTTAAATTAAAAAACATAACTAACTATTTACCTTTTGTATTTTAATCTTATAACATATTTTCTTTTATGCATATAACATTTAAGACTCTCAACTTCATATGTTGTTGAGAAAGTAGCATTAATCAATATAATTTATAATTAATAAATATAATAGCAATAAAAATTACAAGCAGTTAGTAAACCTAGCAAACAAACCTACCCCAGAACACCCACACGCCTTACTTACTGCATTATCATTGATATCATTGTGTGAGTCATCTGTAGAATCCGTACCATTTTTAAAACTATCAGGTACGGAGAAATTATTTATGTTATCTGGTTTCGGCCACTCTACCTCACCAGTTTCTTTTTCCTTAACGCGGGAGTCGTGTTTTCTGGCACCACCTGAAAATTGATTATAGCGCCATCTATGATATGTTAGCTAAACTAGTAAGAGTATGATTGTTCTGCTTAAACGAAATACAGAAATGCTTTGATGCTTTTATTCAAAATCCCTAACAACATTGGTATTTGATGGAATAACTGCGAACAGTTAAAATTGTTTTATAATTTTTATTTGTAGTCACGAAACCGTAAAATTGTCAATCCATGGTTCTGAATTCTGATTTCTGTCAAACGGTTTAGCGTTCAATAAGATATTATGACAACATTTAAATTTTAAAATGACTTTTCTTCTAAGATAATATAAAAAAAATAAAGTTCCTTTTTCCTTTAAATGTTCATATATACACATTTGTCACAGTAGAAAGGATCCTTGGAAAAAGGGTCAAGTGGGTATTAGCGCACAAAACAGTGTTCCGCATTTGCAATATACTTATCTGCTTGAAATACTAAGACTATTTAACACAGCATTAAAATGAAGACACTGAGTAAAGTCTAGCATAATATTATATTATCTTCAGTTTGTAAGCATGATTTCGGAGATGTCTTCTCCAATCTCCACTAATATCATTAAAGCGATAGTAACTCTGTAGTTTTTGTATGTGGTAGTCGAGCACGCTTGGGCACGAATTGGAACTGGTTAATCCCTTCCCAATTTATTTTAAAATATTAAGTCCTCAATCCATTTGTAGATGTGTAAGGTCTGCGATGGACCTTATGCCTCTCTAAATGTTCATGGGCGGTGGTAGCTCTTACCATCAGGAGTCCCACCAGCTCCATTACCAACTGTGACAAAGACTGAGAAAGAACGTATCACTTGAAGGGAGTGATATACCGGAGAAAATGAGTTTTAGGAACGGCACTGTAGCCACGAGCGAAAGTTAGTATAGTATTATACCTGTGGTATAAAATAATTACTGTTAGTATTTTCTTGGGTTTGATTTACGCGAGTATACATTTAGTAATTAAAGACTTTTAAACGGATTTTAATCGCGATTTGTTTCCCCGTGACCAGGCTCGCTGTAATGTGAATAAATCGCGTCCCTTAATTTCTAAATAATTACTGTTCTTTGAGATCGTATTTTTATGTGAAAATCAATAGTGTTAGTTCAGACCAAGTCTATATAACTCTGGCTTTAAAATATCCAAAGAAGGACAATTAAAAAAACCTTAGTGACAATTTGGCTATGTAACAATTTCAATTCTTAATTTTAACAAAATACTACAAGATATATGTAAATAACGTTTTCAATTTAAGAATATGTTCATTTTCAAACTTCTATATTATCGTTCATGTAGCTGGCATGAGTGTAATAGAAATTTAATTCCGTTTCCAGTATCATCAACACAGCTGAGACGGCTCCATCTTTCGTCGTTCGCAATTATAGTTCAAGAGACTGTCTTATTACAAATTTAATATGTTTATACGTGGAATTTGTCGGAATGGTATTAAAAATAAATTTGCTCCACAGATTATTAAATATCAACTATATAACTCTGAATTAGATAGTATGCGATTTATTTACAACTTGCTATTGTTCGCGACTTCTCTCGCGATGTCAAAGATTAATAACATTTGTTTGTTGAAAATGTCACAAATTTAATAGAGCAAAATCTATCGGAATTCACAACTTTTTTGAATGACTGAAATGCGCTGCGTTATGGATCTCCCCATATGACTGAGATGTTTTCCATAAAAGTAAATATAGTTGCCATAAAAGTAGCCTATGTCACTCGGCTCCTTACTATTTCCTGTCATAAAATAATATCATAAAGCCTTTGCAACGTGAAATAAGAACAAACAAACTAGCAAATATACACATTCACACTTATAATATTAGTGAGCTTAGAATATACATAAAATGATATGCAATTTAAACTGTTGTTTAAATTACATTATTTTTATTTAACATTTCATGACACATATTCATTCGAAGTTATGACTCTCTTTCATATATTAAAGTCCATATTGACCAAAGATAATGTGCTCCCTGACTATCTATTCATTTAGTTATATTACAATAGAGCTTATATTGGTGATAGTAGACTAGACGCTCTCTAGCTTTTAATAAAGTTGGCATTAGATTTCAGTTCCTAGTTACAAAGGCACTTACTTACAAATATTATACGAATAAGTGTTAAATTTAAGATAACAAATACACTTCTGACGCCAAAGTCCCTAACATAAATTTATAATACTTTTTTCGGTACATGGAGACACAAACTCTTTCCCTATCTCATTCTCGTACATTGATCGAGTTTTCTCTAGTTTTCACATTATATTTTATGATATAAGTGTTACAGACGAGAGAGATTGATATAGTTTACTAAATCTCTCCATGAATATTTCGTTATAGTTTTGTTTACCAGACACACAGTCACGTTGTCATATAATGAAGTCCTCAGCACAATTAATTATATTTACAGAGCATTTTTAAGCGAAACATATATATATATATATACGTAGTATTTGTAAAAGAAAATTTATTTATCACAATTCTTTTCTACAAAAAAAAGTCATCATCGTGCCCTGGAGTGGGAGTTACCACAGACCTCCAGATGACATGGGATCAATTGATATCAACTCCCTATCAAATACAAATGCTATCCCGCCATTTGGTTGTAAACCTGCTGAGTTATCGAGTAACTTGGAGACCTTTACGTTTTTGGGAATATTGGCTAAAAACTTATATAAAGATATGCAGGTAACATAACTAAAATGCCAAAATTTTAATATTTGAGAATTGATGTATTTATTATCTTTTCATGATTTAATTAAGAAACTCATAAAAATTAAACTGCTTATTCATTATTATTATATTTTGACGTTTAAAACCTGACTAGGAATTTTTTTTATCTTTTGCAAATCAGAAATAAAAGATTATTTAATCTATCGTAATTACAAAATCTATTTCATCACAGACAGTATTATCTTTAAATTAATTAGAAATTAACAACACATCCACAAAAAGTACAGTGTAAATACGAACAAAAAGAACGAAGAGGTTTGTTTTAATACACAACACAAACTTTATTTTGTATTTTCTTACCAATAGTGAATCCAGGGTTAAAAGTTCCATTTAATGAAAACCCAATTTCTGAAATGATGTAGACTAGGGAATCAAAAAAGCCGAGAACAAAGAACAAAAATAACATAATGTTTTAACAGCTATATTTTATTTATATAAACTCTAATATTTTCTCTAATATCTTTCTTCTTTATCCTGATTTCTAAAGTAACATGGATTTTTTTCCCAGCTGAATTTTGTAATGGATCATGTCAATTATGGTATAAATCTTAAGAAAATATTGTATTTATACAGCAAATTCTATCAGAAATTGTCAAGTAAATCTAGAACTCTAAGAAAAGGATAACCTAATAGTGTGTGTTAAAAATTATAAAACTTCATATATATTTTTTAGACTGAAATAAATATCTATGAAGTTTAATGGTTTTTAACGATGAGAAAGAGTTAGGAATTATGGCTTCAGAATCACGCGAACGAAGAAGCGGACAACAGCTAGTCTATTGTTAAAATTCGCAAAATACCGTAATATACCTAACAATGAAATTACATATCTAAAAAGATTAAAATGAACGAACCTGATTGCACAGAAATAATTAAAAAACACACCAACGATACCACTAGCAACTTCATTTTCATTTTATCCTTTTACTTTGTACATAAAAACTCCACCGTTTTATATACCCAGACTATACCGGATACCATCTAACAGATAAGAAAAAAATACCCATAATTTCTCTATAATTACACCACTTTTAACACGCCTTGTTTCGAATTTAAATGGTGTATGTTTAACATTGAAACAAATGTACGAAAATTTGAATAATTTTAGTTTTTTAAGTAAGTTCTGTATTTATTTTTAATAAGTTGAAAATTTAAACAATTAAATAACCTCGTAAATACTTTAAAAATATTATAATCGGGTTTTTCCATGTTTCATATAGAAATTGCACGTATAATAATTTTAAACGTTAAATTATTATTAAATTCTTACACTACTTTTAATAATATTTGAGTAAAACTAATATAAATTGTAAATTAAAAATTAAGTACGTTTCATAAGCTATATTAATTACTACCAGGTATCGTTGAAATCCATTGAGTGGTTTTCACGTGATAAAGTAACGGACATAACGTACGTTACTAGACATTTTAGCGCAAAAAATATTTATAAGATCATAAAGATAAAAGAAAATTAACGTCCCACTTTTGATTTTTTTATATTCATCATCATCATCAGCCCATACATGTTTCCGCTGATAGGTTTATATATTCAGCGATACAAAAATACACCTACTAAGGAACGATCGGATTTATTAGCATTTTCATTGTGTGCCGGTTAAAGTTTTTTCAACACTTGGATGTACAAAATGATTTATAATACAGAATAAAGTTGTGTAGCAACTAAACACATAGACAATCGACTAGTTTCCTTAGAGGTGTACATTGTTTGGTCTGTCACACGTTGCCTTTGAACTAATGATGTGTAAATATGAGGTTTTTGGGCAAAGGATAATGGTGTTTGCTGAGTTTACTCTGTTTTTCTTGCTGAAGAGTACGTGGTACAATTACTTTTATGACTCCAAACCGTATCTAGAGAATACCGGGAAATTATGTTGTTTTATGTGCTTTTTATGAACTAAATGGTATTGTTTGTTAAAAACTCCTGTCCTTTGCATAGTTTTAATTGTGTTATCGCTAAAAGATATTTATATAACGAAATTAACTAGCTACCCACTTCATACATCAAGTTCTAAGGCGTCTGTATGTAAATGGCTCTAATAATACAAGAATTAGTAGAATATTACTTTATTATTTCTATTTTTCAATTGATTGGTTTCATTAAAATTCTTTACATTATATACGTGTCTTCATTACATATTTAATAAGTGTAACTGTTATTCTTTGTGGACCGAGTGACCCGTACCACAAGTATAGAATACTTTTCTCGGGCACCAGTCACTCACAAATGTTAGTCATAAGTAATAGATTTACCATTATATTGTACACATAACCATTTGTGATGGGAAAAATAAAAAAATAGATAAAACATATTGTAAAATTGTAAATTATTATTAACTAACATTCCGCTCGCGGCTCTGCCCGCGTAGTCGCAAGAGGCCAGGGACATTACCGGCAAAGATCCCGTTCCCGTTTGCTTTTCGGGATTAAAACTATCCTATGTCTTTTCTCGGGTGTCAAATTATCTCTATACTAAATTTCAACATAATCGGTTCAGCCGCTCTTGAGTTATAAATAGTGCAACTAAAACGACTTTCTTTTATATGCTAGCTTTCCGCCCGCGACTTTGCCCGCGTAGTCGCAGACAGACCCGCAGTTTTCCTCGCACGCTCCCGTTCCCGTGGGATTTCCGGGATTAAAATTTCCCATGTTACTCTCCTGGTTCTAAGCTTCCGCTGCAAAAAATTTTAGCAAATCCGTTCTGGACTTATAAGTAGTGTAACTAACACCACCTTATTTTATATATATATATATAGATATCTCTTAGAGACTTAAAAAGGTATAATGCGTAAGGGACCGTGTTTTGTTAGGGCGTGAAAAAAGAGAACGAATTGGGGAAAACGCCAAAAGATTCACTGAATTTATAATAAATATTTGTTAATCAATCAGCTTAGTACTACATTAGATTCCATTAGAGACTTCAGTAAATGTTTGTAGTATACACAGATAACATAATACCTATGCTTTTTCCTCCTTTTATTTCTTTTGTCGCTTTTTGTTTGTTTTCTTCTCCTTAACTTGTATAAAATTATTTGATAATCCTTTTTTGTATATATGTATAATATGACCTCATTATAAGTTTATTTATTTTGACTGCAATCTATAAGTATATTTAACAGAATTTTTTCCAATTACCTTAATTTTTGCTCACCCTCCTCTTCAAAATGTCTCTCTTTTATGTTATATGGTAGTCTGAATCTGAAGAGATCGCTACCTAGCGATAAGGCCGCCATTTGTGCATAATGTCTCTTTTGTTTTTGTTTCATATATGCCTTTTTTTGTAAATGTTTGTGTGCAATAAAGTATAAAATAAATAAAATAAATAAATAAAATAAAGGCTAGAGACTCTCAACAAAATTGTATAATAATTAAGGAGAAATAAAGATTTATTTATTTATTTATAATACCATAATGTAGTACTAAAATACATTTAAATATGTTTTTAACATGTTTATGTTTATTTCACAAAATTGACAAAATGTTGCAAATGTAGGTTTCGTTAGATGTTTATAAAGATAAATACATATGAAAGTTATATATAATAGCTAATACTTACTACATATTATCAAAGCTTATCCATTTTGTAATTCGTTAGATACAAAAATTATATATTTTGTTTATAATTTTTCGTAAGTTTTTCATAAATTGTCCCTCATTTAACAACAATGCTGTTAAATAATAATACAATATTCCAAATTAATATTCTGAATTAAAATCTGCAAATACCGAATGCTCGCAAGCTTTGCGTCATCTTTTTTAGTGTGAACTCCCAAAGAGTGGAATTCCCTACCGCCGTCTGTCTTCAGCGAACATTTAAGATGGGTCCATTTAAGAGACTTAATATATAAATTAAAAAAATAAAAATTAATCGCGTTAGTTAGTCGAAGTGTTTTCAATCCGTCCCTGCACCAAATGGATTACATTCGACAATTTTATTTGCAGTAAAAAGGTGAATCATTGTGTCGCCTTTTACGATTGTGTAATCAGTCCCCTTGTGATAATGTTTGATCATTTAAAGTAAGTGATTTGGGGCCTTTATATTTATCAAGGTCATGTTAATTTTGGCTGACACTAGAACGTACTAGAATGTTCTTGAAAAAAGTAACACAACAGATTGCCCAGGGTGTCCTTAGGCAAATAAAACCGACAGAGTAGAAGAAATTCGATTGCTCAGGATCGCGGGTGGCCGACAGGCTAGGCATTGCTACGGTTTGGCAAAAAGACGCGGGTTCGAATCTCGCCTCGTGATCAATTTATTCTTTTAAAATTTCTTATTACAACCACTTACTTGACTAATTTTAGCCTAAGAACATAATATGGAAATAATCGTTCTTTTTTATAATCAGTATATGTTTAAATTTTTTTAATTTTCAAAATTGTAAAAACAGGGCCTTTGAAATACTCTAACGCGTCAGGTACATTTATCGTTGTCTAGGATGTCACTGTAATATAATATACATTAATCTAACGATTTTTGAGGGGATGATAAGTTTGTTTACTAATCTTACGGGTTTTCTGAGTGCATCTCTCAATTGATCTCATCTCAGAGAGAGTACGCTCTCTAAATTATATGCTGGAGGTGCTTATCAATAGGTACCTAATGCACCCTTATATAAATCTGACGCGCTCAAGTAAATTTCAAAATTCCCTCTCGAAGTCCTCCATCATAGTGCATATTAGAAGAAGTCTTTTTTATATCTACAGCGTATCGACTGCATTTGCGATATTTTTCAGCGATTCCCGTGATCGTGTGTTTGAATGCTTCATAGCAGTTGAGTTAATATGAATTATTATGGCTTCAGGTTTTTCCTACCTGTAAATTACCCAAGAATTTTCCTCATACATATGTTTCATGGCTGTTATCAATCATGTCAGATAGAAGGAAATATCAGTAGCGTTTAACACAGATATATATAACAGACATATAAGACAGTTAATAAATGAAACGCGGGTCCAGAGCGTTGATAGATAGTTGCTATCAGTTACAGTTTAATCTCGAATCATTTGTATCCTGAGGTTAGTTGGCGGGTGAAGATCCCGTATTGCAAGTTTACTAGAATTGTTGGATTTTATTTTATTATTGTAGTAGAAATAATTACTAAAAAAGTATTGTAATTGAGAGGTTCGATGTAGGTAAAATTTTTTTTGATAGGAAAATTTAAATAGTATATATAGTAATAATGAATATTTACTCTTTTTTTCATTTTCCAATTAAAATCATATTTTTTATGTAATAGTCGGTAAAGAATCTGGTGGCACACCAGTTAAAATTTAATTAGGTAAGGATAAAGGAAGAGATTGAAAAGGAGAAGGAAGGAAAGGAGTGAGAACGTTTATGAAAATTTTACTGTGCAAAATTCAGAAGTTTGTATGGATGTGTGTGTGTTTGTTGCTCTTTCACGCAAAAACTACTGAACCGATTGCAATGAAATTTGTTATGTAGACAGCTGGACAACTGGAATAACATATAGGTAACTTTTTATCCCGATATTCCTACGGATACGGACTTAGGTGGGTGAAACCGCGGGGCGCAGCTAGTAATTTATAAATGCTAGCCTAACTTACAAGATACAAAGTAATGAAAACGATAGCAATAACAATATTAGCGAAGTATTATACTCCTTAGATAGTCCAATATTAAATCAAATTACGCGATGGGAGAATATTTTGCGAATGTTTACGAAACTAAACTTCAAACCAATAAGATAAAATTTTCCTAGAAATGCTTTACAGAATATTTTCTTTCAATTATGTGCTTTCAATTATTATTGAGGTTATTATGACTTTTGTGCTAGAGTGGGCAACCGAAAGTGGGAAGGGCGAGGAAAAGGATACAAGAATCAGTCACTGATCTTCTGTGGGGGTGTTGAACCTTCCCCGGTGCAAGCTGGCCCAATTGCTGGCCAAAAGCTGGCCCGTGCAAAACGCCGAGACGTGGACGTGTTGTCCCATGTTCAAAACGTGACATTTGTCAAGGTGACTTATTCCTTCAGTCCAAAAGTTATTGGGTTTAGACCTATATTATGACTTTATTATAACGGAGACTATTCACTTCTTTTTACTAGCAATGTACAAATATCCAATAAAATTTACTAAAAACAATTTATTCTTACTAAAAACATAAACAATTGGGAAATACATCAATGTACTAATGTAATGTATGAAAACAGTTTGTTACATTTTTTCCAAGAATTTTTCTAATATAAACTTGTTTTATACAAATTGCGCCTTTGCGGGTAAAACAAGAAAGAAAAACACTTAAAGTATATGTTATAATAAAAGTTATATCAATAAACGACTCATTTTATAATTCCTACTCATAATTCTCTCTTAGTACCAATTAATTCTGTGTATATTTCCATTTTAATTACAAATAAAACTATGCCATAACACTTCAGCAAAAACGTAATCAATCTACTTAATTTTCTCTTTCACAAACCAGACAAACAATTCATTTCAACCATTGTTAACCCTTAACTCTCACAGCTTAACGCCAATATAAACTTTACGCTTATTGTATAAGGTTCAAATCTTGATAGAATTTTTCTGCGAACGCAAACATTACCAGGGGCGCCATCATAGCTTTAACGAACGATGCCGTTGCCATAGCGACGGGTAATAAAATCTTGATCCTGGCTAAATTGCGCGCCGAATACGTCCCTGGATTACTTTCACATAAACTTTTGCTATACCAACAATACATCTTAATGTGAGACAAACAAGGATCTGGGTATTATTACAGACAAATTAAGTTAAATTATAACATAGCTTTGTCTATTGATTTGTGCAATTTATTGAAAGTAGAATGTGCAGAAACTAAAAAGAAAATACAATACCGACGTACATTGTGAATTTTATTATTATTTACAGTAACAGTAATACATAATACGTCATTCCTTTATTAATTCATATTATTTAAATTAAATTTTCAGATTTTGTATGTTAAATTCTAAATCACACATATTATTTTGATGCCGCGAATTTAAATAAAATTTATATAAAAAGTATGGCAGAGAGACAGACAGACAGACGGACGGCGAATCTTCAGTAAGTGGCAGGAACGCTAAATTATATCGCGTAACATCATTCTATATACTTCAAAATTTACACTCTCACATGAGCCTGCCTAAAAATTCAATCTTTTATTTTAACGTATAAAATAATATATCGAATAAAAAAAAATAATAAAGATAATTGGAATATTACGTCATAATTATTGTAAATACCACAATTACATAAACAAACATTATTTATGGCGAGCTTTAATGATCACAATATTTGAAGTGGTTTTCCCAGTAAATATGCTAATGAGGTTATTTACAAGATAAAAACAGGATTGGTGACATAACTGTGTTTCCTTATGAAAGTAAAAGTTTTGTTCGCGTAACCTTAATAATCCTAGATTGGCGAAAATACTAATAAGATATAATTTATTCTAAGAAATAAGTTGGAAAAAGTTTTTATAATGCACACAATAGAATTGATTAATCGTACGTTTACAATATAAATATATTTTTAAATTTATTCTTATTATTTAGATGCCATATTTTTATGTTATTATATTTCATAATATAGTATTTTTTGCCATGCAGAATATATTAGCGAATATCAAAAATAAGTTTTTTGCATTTCCTTCATAAAATTTTTTGAAAGTTTAGTTTATTTTACTTGGTAAATATATACATTTTTGCGATCTACAATATAAAGTTTTACAAATATACCTACAAGAAAGCCAACGTTCACTCTCTTCACAGTAACTGTTTAATTCACGTAAATATTAGATAATTAATTTTCGTCGACATTATATACTAACGAATATTCAAAATAAATATGTTATTTATACTTAGTCTGGCCATAAATACTGTTACACTTAATTATAAAAAAATATTACATTTGAATTTCGAATCTGT
>NC_052106.1:2750973-2760642 GCF_012273895.1 Zerene cesonia | reverse complement strand
AGTAATAAATGTTATTTGCAGTTAACAATTTTCTTTTTTCTTTATTACAATATTTATGGCAAGACTAGGTATAAAAGAAAGCATTTTATTTTTAAAGTGCCATACAAAGTTATTATCCAATATAAACCAAATTAAAATAGTATCTACTGAGATAGTAGAAAACAAATATAAAATTCAGGTAAATTAAAACAAATACGTATTTTGTAAGACACATTTGATAAGAAGTTAATTGATGAACTAAAATAATCGCGTATCATAAAATTCTAAGTGGTTGTTAAAGGCAGACATCAATGGCGGAATAAAATATATTTACCTACGTCTTATGGAACAATAGAATAAACAAAAACACATCTATATATATTTGGATTTTGTAATACAAATGATGGATAATACGTTTAAAAATTATGAAGGGAGAATTATTACATTCCATCAACAATAGGCCCTAAATCTTAAGATTTGAACAATGCGCAGTTCGTCATTGTAATGTTCCCGCAAAATAATGTTCTTGTCACTTCCTTAATTGTTGGAAAGTTAATGGAAAATCCGGATAATCGTCGAACTTTCATCAATGTTACGCGTAGGTACGATTTTGTAAAACTTCATCATTTTTTAGAATTTGTACTTGCTCAAAGAACGACATAATTGGTTTTTCGAAGCAGATTTGTTCATGAAATTTCATAGTAAATGTCTGTTAAATTGGAAATATACGTAAAATAAATAACACGGATAAAATTCTAAGTTCCTTGTGATAAAAATACTGTGTTGCAAATGAACACAGTGAAAAATGTAACACATTTTCCAAATACATACATACTCTAATTTTATCGACTAAAGATAACTAACGTCGTGTACTAACTTGGGTTATTGCGGATAAAGGGGTAAATCCATTTATTTTGGCACGTAACAAAAATATGTATTTAAAAAAACGTAATTTCTATTCTTACCGAACTCGGATAAAATCAAAAATACCTCTTTTACTCAATTGCCCCACTGCACTATGCCTACTTTTTACATAAATTAATCGAATTATTAACCAGACTTTTTGTTACACTTTTTCATACATAGCTGACAAATAAACGTCGGTTCTTCAGTGGTCGGCTTTACAGTTGTCGTAGTGGTTGTGGTCGGTTTTGGCGGCAATTTGCAGAAGTAAGAATGACCGTGACGATATGGGTATATTATTTCAGGCTCGTGGTCGTATATGAAAGGGGGCAGATCATCGTCTGTGTAGATTAGTGATGAGACATCTGAAATATTATTTAAAATGTTAAACAAAATATATTAACCTACACACAAAAAACACATACACGGAGAGATTTATATAAAAATAAATATTAATAAATTGGCTATTTAATTCGTATTAACTTTATGCCAATTTGTCCATTGCAATTGTTAGGAATGTCGGTATTAATAGAATTGATTTTCTTATATATACGTATAAACTCTGTGTTATTAAAGATCTGTTTAATAATCAGTCTAATATCTCGATCTCTAATATATCGAGTTGGACTAATAAGCAAATATTTAAAACATTTATCGGACGTTTTTCTGTCCACTTATTAATAATTTTTCTGCATTTTTATTAATTGTAGATTAAATGAATCGTTGTTAAATAACTTCGCAGACACTTAATCAGTATTCTAGTTGCCCTATCAGACTAAGCTAATTTAACTAGGAAAAGCTGTTCATTAGTCTTGAAATATCTAATAAATTAATTTTACCTTAAAATAGATCTTATATTAAAATCGTTCCTTTGTTTTATGTCATAGCGGCAACTGAGATGGTGGTGTGGTTCGTCTGACCATAAACAATCACCACCTCCCATATGCTTAATAGTAAGCTCTATGCAAATACATTGCTCCTTTTTAATTGATAAGGGATAAGAAAAGGGAATAAATTCAATAGATTTAAACAATCAACACTTAGATGTTCGAAGGCTTTGTATAAAAGATACTCTAACAGAAAACAACCCATATTGTACGACTGTAATATTCATAGTCCAAGCAACACCAAAAAACATACACACATAGATGCACATGTCTATCATTTCAGTACTTACTGGCATACTTACCAGAAACAAAAATAAAAGACAGAGTGACAAACGATCTAACATCGTCAATATAAACGCGAACACAAAGGAAAGTAAATACGTCCCGTGATTGTTGTGGAAGTGGCGACGCGAAGTAAATAAAATCCAAAAAAAGTCGCGTAATTCATTTTGACTCACCCTCGTCACTGCGCCTCGGGGAACAGTAAAGTGGGCAAATTTTTAAGCAAAAGAAAAACGGCTCCTTGTCTGAAATAATAATGCAAATTATTAATAATATACTCGATTGAATTGAGGCGAGACACAATTCTGCAAACGGAAGCATTTACGGGAAAATTTGAGAGAACCACTAGGATGTAGGTGTTTTTTTATATTAAAATATCATACTTTACTGACTGATAAATTAAATTGGGAATATTTACTCATGACTGTCAACTGAGTGAAGAATAAATTGGGTTTTAAATCCGTTCATAAATCTTTAATTTCCAACTTTGCAATCAAGAAACTAAACAAACACTAAACTTTTAAATTATTGATTGACATATCGTAAGTAGCTGAATATTTTATTAATATCTATGATAAAAATATAAATAAGACCAATCACTGCATAATAATTTTTAAATCTAAAATGGTAAAGGATTCAAGCTCATAATTATATTTTTACTTACATACAAAGTCATTCAATCAAACACAATTATAAATAAGTTAGTTAATACCGTTATCTTGATAAATATATATATTATTTAATATTTTATAATACCTTCAAGTAAAAATAACCCGTCCACAGATACAAAAATCGCTAACAAAATTAATCGGCAGTTGAATAACATTTTCTTTACAATTTCCACACTACACACTCCTTTCACTTCAAAATATACACAGCTTTTCTTGTGCACGCTTCAACTGTTTATATAACTTACTCAATATATTATTTAATTTATATATATCTTATCACCTACCACTATTGAACTGTTTGCCATATCTCTATTTAACCCTAATAAATTTTTTATTTGGATTTCTCAAATTCTATTGACGCAAATTTGTATGCATGATTAATACGGAAGCGCCCGTTCAATCGCTGCAATCGGAAACAAATAAATATAGGTTTTCTTAAAAAAAAACAGTTTTTTTTCTATAATAGACGGGACCAAAGTAGGAGGTTCACAACATAACTTCCACTAAAACATAACGTTCACAAGACTGTAATTTTTGGTATATTAACTCGTAATTTTGTGGTTTTTCAAAGAATCAACGTGATCATCATCATCATCAGCCCATATGTGTTCCCACTGCTGGGACACAGGCCTCCTATGAGGGTTCAGGCCATAATTCACCACGCTGGCCAAGTGCGGGTTGGCAGATGTCACATGTCGTCGAACTGTTAATTCTTGGACATGCCGGTTTCCTCACGATGTTTTCCTTCACCGTTTAAGCAGTGGTGATGTTATCCACATGCGCAGATAAATTGAACAATCAATTTATTTCCTGCACGCTCGCCCGGTCTCGAACCCCGACTTATCGATTTTGAAGTCCGAGGTTCTCACCACTGAGCCACCACTGCTTTTTTCAACGTGATAACTTCTATGTTTAATAGGACATTGCTGTCCTTCAGTCCTTTTGCATAATATGAAGTTATCTCTGATAAAAGACGGGGTTATTCGTGAGTGACCTTCTATAAATATTTACAGCATAGCCAGGGTAAGAAATTAGTGTACAATAAAGCTTCATACATAGCTTTTTTTTAATTGGAAATACTTGGAATCACTGGTATCTGATACATATCTAGATATTAAGGGTCTCGCGGATTGAACTAAAATGTTCCATTTTATATTTTTGTCTTTACTTAAGTTTCAGTAAGAACACAGAGTCGAGATGTAAAACATTTAATCTTGAAGAGAATATAATGAAATTGTCCTCAATGTCCTAGTCTTGCCTGTTTGCAGTCGTATTACGTCTATTACGTTTAAATGATTAAAGAGTTGACTTAGAATGAATTTCTCGTGTTTGAAGTAATTAATCTTATCCGTGATAATCTTCAGCACAGTGTACCAAGTATCTAAATGAAATAGATTATAGTTAATTATACAAAAAACTGCTAATCTTGGACTTTTTTTTTATGTCATAGCGGGCAGCTGAGCTGGTGGTTCGCCTGATGTAAAACGATCACCACCGCCCATAAACATTTGCAAAGGTGTAAGTACCTATGTGAATGCGCTGCCTGGTTTTATGGGGTAAGGGAAAAGGAAAGGGTTAACGACTGGAAAGAAGGAATGGACTAGGACGAGTGAGGAAAAGGAAACGGGCCTCCGGCTCCCCCACTCACCGTACGAAACACAGTGGCATGCCATTATTTCACGCCGGTTTTCTGTGGGGGTGTGGTACTTCCCCGATGCGAGCTGGCCCAATTCGTGCCGAAGCGTGCTCGACTCCCATAATATAAACTTGTCTTAATCTGTACATATTTGTAACATTCATCGCTGGACTTGGCAAAATCTGTCTCTATCTGCAAGGGCCATTGTAACAAGAAGAAATAGTCTAAATTCGTTGCATTTTTTTTATATTTAGATAGCTACTTTATTTTAAATTTAATTCAATTTTTTTTGTACTGATTAATAGTTTACGTTCTTGCCTTTGCTTTTTTGAGATAAAAATTAAAAACAACGTCCTACGTGCAGCAATAAGATACTTACCTACGTGTATCTTTAAATAATAATTTTAATTTACCAGTAACCTTGTTTTAACGGAAAACGGATTCTAACTGTAACAGATATAACTTAATTATTAAACCAATTTAATTAAAATTCGGGAAGGGATTATGTCGAAATGGGCACTATAATATGATCCCTTCCTCGATATGATATTATGTAGGCAATATATCCTACCCTTATTATGTTTTAACGAAGATTGTGGCTATACTTATAAAATATAATACGCATGAGGGATAAATATATTTTCCCTATACCTTGCTTATATTATAAGGGTTGATTGATTTCTAACATGTTTTATATCACAACTTTATATACCAACGGTCAAACGTATTTCTGAAGAGTTTTATCGTACCGCTAATTTAATTAAAAGAATATCGTATATAATTGAAACGTTTTAAAAGATTTAAATAGCGACTTGTGTTTTAATGATACACACACATACATATTATATTTGACATTGATGGAAGATTGATTTTTCTTTTAAATTAAAAATGACGTGAATTCAAAAAAGGCGCAACGTATTACTCCGTGCATATACACTTAATTTGAAAAAAAATACTTGAACCACAGATAACATAATAATATCTTGAACGTACGATACTATTAATAATAACCCTCTCGCAACGAAATCAAAGAAGGTTTTCTAATAAAGAAGAGTAACAAATTGAAATGACATCCCACATATAAATTAATTCATGAATAAAATCTAATTGGACGATGCACCTCAAGTGCTGTACTATGAAATAACCACGCATTGTATATTCACAAGTGCATTGAGACTGAACATATTTTTAAAACTTTATTTTAAAAGAATGAAGTTAAAGCTGTAATGTATTTTAAAACTGGAATATATTACAATAATTGCACGATATTAGAGCGAAATGTACATGTGTTTTTAAATTTTTGTTTAGCTATCTATGATCATAAATAAAATAAAACTGAAGATGATGGAACGTCGCATATTTTATGCGCGTTAAGATATATGAATACTTCAGTGAAAGTACTTTTTCCGCAAATATTAATTTACTGTTTTCAATTATAGTGACATATTTATCGAGTATGCTACACTTAAAATTATGGGCTATAACTATTATTATTGAGGTACGCACATAAAAATCTTATGAAAAGTTCATTAACAACAAGTTAAGTTCAACAATTGATATCTATAATCTGTTTGCGTTTATTTGACAGCTGAAATTTTCAAATATAGATTTGTAATTTGGCGCGTATTGGGTGAAAATGAAAAAGATTTGGCGCGAATTGTTTGCGTTTTGACGTTGTGAAGATAGAATCGTAATTCTAGTGTTCAGCGATTTTTATTATTATAATTTAATACATTGTAAATTAGTGAAGTCCCGTTAACCTAGTGGGGTATGGGAGAGATGATGTACATCCGTTTCACTGATCGATTTTCTTTAAGGACAAGTAGGTGATCAGCCTTCTGTGTCCTGCCAGACCGAGACATTTTTTTTTTTTGTGCGTCCCCACCGGGAGTTGAACCCAGGACCCCTCGGTTCTACGCTCACGCATTAACCACTGTACCAAGGAAGCGGTCACAATGTAAATTAATCACAACTAAAAATATAGGAGCATAACTTGAAGATTTTGTTTGTGTAAAAGCGAAAACATATCTGGTGGAAGTAGTCATGGTACTACAAGTAAATAGTATTCTTCACCAATTTACCATATAATATGGATATAACCAGTCTGAATTTGAATTTAACATATTTTAAATTCAATTTTACAATAAGAAAAATACAGTTCTTAAATCTCTTTAGTAATAAACATACTATCTTATCTCATTACTATCTTTACTAATCTCTCTTGAATTACTTACATCATATATTTAAAAATATTAACGTGATTCTCATTGTTTTAGGAAAGGATTTTTTAGCAAATTAAGATATGAAGTGCAATTGGTTTAAATTTGGTTTTTTTTTTGTGTGAAATATTTTATCACGAACACTTGCGAAATAATGAGAAGCTCTTTTGAATAATTTATTTACATTAAAATATAATTTCTACTTTTGAATCATAATATGATTTATAACCATTGTATTATTACGATGAAGAAAACTCGTTGATAAGATCCCAAATAAATGTGAAAGTAATCTAGCTTTTTACCTTTAATAGTACAAACAATAAAAACCATATAAAAATATAATATTCTATTTACATTGTATAATATTAATCTTTAGAGATTTTATCGAGTTACCTGAATATCCAGTGAAGCCGAAATTGTTTGATAAAAATATCCACCCTTGGTACATTCTGTTACCTTTTACTTTCAACGTCAAGATTTTGATGATTTCATATTCATATATTAGAATATATTGGATCAGATGAGATACAGAACGACGTCAAATAAGATTAAATCTGTGTAAATGCAGGACTTCAATTTTATTACTTGCTCCGCATTCATTCTACACTGGTACTAGTAGCAACGGGTTCTATATAATGACATTGGTCTTCCCATGTCCTTTTTACTATAAGAGTTAGAAATAAAAGGGGTTTTTGTCCAATTATTATTTTTAGTTCATCATAATATTTTCAAAAGCTTAAACATTTAAAACTATTTAACCAACGAATAATTTTTGTTATTCGCTTACACCACCTCATGTTTAGATTTTCAACATTTGCAATTTTCCTCTCAGAATTTCACTCCGACAATAAATTTCAAACAAATCGTAACCGGATTAAATAAAGGTACGTAATATGAAAACAGCCAATAAAACACGACATACATTTAAGAATTTATTATTCGCTAGGTGCGCATCGACCCTCATAACGCCTGTCCAACCCAATCGGCAACGCATTTGGTACCGCATGTTACCGATGCTAAGGTGGTTAAGGCTTTTTGTACACGATCGACTTCGACATATACTAGAACGTTCATTTCAGTTATGGCTTTTCTGTATGGCAAGTTGTCTTTTTCCCAGGGAGCGACCTTGTTTTAACCGCAATTATCATTTACAAGTTCTTTCGCTTATAAGGCGTGAGACGGTAACCAATCAATAAAATTAAAGTGTATAAGCTTAAATGCTACCACACTAAGACGAGACCGGGCGAGCGTGCAGGAAATAATTGATTTTTCAATTTATCTGCACATGTGGATAACATCACTCCTGCTTAAAACGGTGAAGGAATAAATACATCGTAAGGAAACCGGCATGTCCAAGAATCAAAAAGTTCGACGACATGTGACATCTGCCAACCCGCACTTGGCCAGCGTGGTGGATTATAGCTTGAACCCTCATAGGAGGCCTGTGTCCCAGCAGTGGGAACATGTATCGGCTGATGATGATGATAACATGCCACTACATTGTCCTCCTAATTGAGATGTGAAAAGGGGAAGGGATGGGAAAACTTATTCAAATATATTATTTGTCGCCAGTTTTCAACTGAAACACAGCTACCAGTCGACATAATAGTCGTACGAGCTAACAGGCTTTATTGTCAATGTCTCTCAACGTCTATTTAATAATATCTATATTAAATTTATATTCAACGTTTAAAAATTTGTACTCTTATATTTTGTTCTTTAGAACATAAAGTATAATATTTTGTAGTCTATTTCATCAGAATTTTTTATCATAAAACCATCAATCAATTCATATTCATCTATATGCATCTATAGATACTAATAATATAAAGACAAGAGTATGTTTCTTTTAACACGCTCAATCTCAAGAACTACTGGATCGATTTCAAAATTCCCTGACCGTTGGATTCGTACGTAATTACTGATTGCCTAAAAAATACATATATGTAATTGTAATACACAATATTCAACACTATATATATACGCAATAAGAACTGCCTTATATCAGAAAAGGAAAATAGCAATCTAGTTGGTATGAATGTAGATTTAAAATCACAACCTAAAAACAAAGTTCAATAAAGAGTCATTTAAAAATAGGTTTGTGAACTCGCAACAGTTATCTGTCGAAAGTAAAATACGAAAAGTTATATTGAATGGAACCTACTTAAAATTTTGAGCAAAAACTTCTCATGTGAGGAAACCTCTAGTAAGTGGGACTGCTTTCAGAATGATTTATGGTAATTAAACACAACAGGTAATAACAAGGCTCACAACATTATAATTTTCAAATACTGTTTCGAAATAATAATCGAAAACAAAAAATCAAAAAGCATTCTATTCTTAAACTGGCTGATTAAATTAGAAAAAAAAACTCAGATCAGTGTCCTAAATCTCAGTGTAGGTATTATTATGTAATGTAAGAAGTCATTTAATTTAAATGTTTAAGTTCGAATTAATGTAATTTTTATGATAATTTTATTATCCCTACTATCCCTACTATAATATAAATGCGAAAGTAACTCTGTCTGTTTGTATGAAAGTTTATAAAGTTTGTATGAAAGTTTTCAAAGCAATTTTGATGAAATTTGGTATGAAGATGGAGCTGAATTTGGGAAAGCACATACCATACTTTTTAATGCGAAAACAATGGTACAAGGGGTTTAAATGGGGAATGAAAGTTTGTATAAAATTTAATTACTGTCAAACATAAATCATGTAAGATTCTTTCACACCTAAACCACAACCAATTTTGACAAGTAGTCTAGACCTTGGGAAAGACCATGGGCTACTCCTTACCATGTCGCGCGATCTAACCGAATTACACGCGGGCGAAGCCGCGGGCGGTATTTTGTTTTTAAAAGACCCTGAAAGAATAAAAAGTCGTTTCTTTTTTTTGGTATTCGTAGTTAACATATTGTATTGCTTTCGCATATTTTCAAAGATGAATGAAATATTTAGAAAAAGCAAAAAACACGGGCTCTGTGCTTTTTGATTAAAATAATTTTTTTTTTTTATTTATTTTTTTATTTTATTCATAAAGGTACCTTACAGCTATTAATAAGATAATTATTCTAATTACAAATGAGATACGC
>NC_052106.1:2678734-2749973 GCF_012273895.1 Zerene cesonia | reverse complement strand
AAATAATTATTTTAATTTTAATTTCAACTCCACAACAGAAACAACGTTCTTGCACACGCATAAGACATTTGCGACTGACTGAATAATAAAAACAAATCACTTAAAATTAAGCTCAAGCTATTCGGAAACGTTTAGGTATCGTTATGAATTAATGTTGTATGTGTAAAACATGTCGGGTTATTTTATTTCAATATAATTAAAACATTTCCACAGAAATTAATTCAAAAGTATTCATGTTGCCACAAATAAAGTGGTATTTTTTCGCTTTTCTTCCAAAACTCAAGACAGTTTTGCTTACAAACATTGAACCTTTCAAACTTTTCTGAATAAAATCACGTTTCACTGAAGTCTGTCTACAAAATATGTTTTTAGAAACTTGACGATTTTCTGGGAAAATTTCGCCGACAACTTGGGTTACGCAAATAAATGGTAATACTTCCCACTGTTTTATTTACACATTTATAGGTATGAATAGGTATGTATATATATTTATATGTATATATATATAAAATCAAAGTAATTTTTAACTGACACTTCCAAAAACGATAGAGGTTCTCAATCCGTCTGTATTATCACCGTATTATGTTATCTGTGGTATTATACTACAACATTAACCTTATATATTACAACATGAACTTTTTTAAATAAACATGGGGTTTCCAAATATTTTTCATCACAAACCAATTTCATGCATCCAAACCACGAATCTGCAAAACAAAATAACCAATCAAAAACAGTAAACAGGTAGGTACTATAAAAACAGAATTTTCCACGACCGAATGCAACTTTCAAGTATCGGAAACAAAGGTTCAGCCGATCAGCTGATCGGGTATTGATCGGTGGCGGGATAATGAGCTTCTGTAACAAACATACCTCTAATAACTTTTCATCCCTAGCCCCATTTATGCATAGATACTAGCATAGTATTATCTATGGTATTATATTATCTGTGGCGTAGATAATAAATCTGCACAGTATTAATCGTAATTCTATTGTTGATAAAATGGAATTTGTTATAATTAATAATTCGAAATATCGTTTTACGGTGTGACTCAATACTTTTTTAAAATTACTAGTTAGTTTTTAAGATAGAAAATCACGTGTGGGTTCATACCAAGATTATTGTTAACTCCATGTTCACCTTAATTACACGTCTTATGTTATACTTTTTATTAAAATACAGTGGAAGGTAACTCTATTGCTTTGCAACAAGTACCTGAATGATCCATCGTTTCTGATTTTTCTTCTATGACTTATATATCAGTAACTATTTCTCATTATCATAAACTAAAATCTATGCACTTAGCTTAATCTAAACATTACAATGTACAAGAACTTCTCGTTTCGCATTAATGAATTAACAGAACATCATTTCTAAAAGATATCATTTTATAGGCGTGTAATTACAAAAGAAATACGCAGTACGTTCAAAGAACTAAACCTAACCTAAATGTTACTTTATTAGACAAACATTAAAAAAAAAGTATAAAAAAACAATAATTTTTAAAAGGTTTCGCTTCATTCCGTACTATTGGTTTAAACAGAAAAAGTAACATCTTTTAGCAAAATCAAAAAGCTCTACCGCAATTCATAATGTGAAACTCTTCTGTTACAGTAACAAGGAATTTTCTCCAATTACGTTTCATAACATATCGCAAGATGGCGCTGAATTAAATCTGAATACGAGATTTACCCTGAGTTATTGCCTATTTGTCCAATAAATTATAAACCCTTCCTTCGTTCGTTTCAACTGATTTGTTATAAATATTTGTAATAAACGATCGACAAAATATGTTGTTTAATAAGTTTTTAGAATGTTTTCATCCTTTCCTTATATCAAACGACAAAGAACGTAATTTCTTTGTAATATTCTGAGCCTTTTGTTTACGGATTTTTTTGGGTCATATCATCATTTTGTTATGCATAATTAATATTGTTACTAATCTCAACATATTATAGTATAAGATACAAAAGATATAAGACAAATACTTACCTATTCTTGCAGGGTCTTCAGTAAAATTAAATTAATATGATCAAATAAAAATAGAAATACTTAAACTCATGTACAATCAGATCGCGTTTAGTTTGCACCTCATCAATTCGTATCACACTTACGTAGTGCATTAAATAATTCGGTTTGACTTGAAAAAATCGTACTAATGTTTGCTTCAAATTTCTAAGTTCAACTTTCTGTAATAATTGAAGCGAAGGGGGATCGCATTTCAACAAAATGCAAACATTGTTGTGCTAACACTACTGATACAAAAGTAAGTACTCAAAATAATACATTGAGGCTATATATAAAATTCTCGTGTCATAATAATTGTTACCATACTCCTCCGAAACGGCACGACCGATTCTCATGAAGTTTTGTGTGCATATCAATTAGGTCTAAAAATCGGCCAAGGTTTATTTTTCACACCCCTAAATGATAAGAGTGTTTGCCAGGTCAGCTAGTGTTATATAATATCATACATGGATATTATAAAAAAATTCAAAGCATATACCTGCACAGTGAAAACAATATGTTAAAATAAATATAGGATATTATAATCGCGAAGCGGCTGTTTCCTGATATTTGTTCTATGCTAAATAATTTGCATATGTTATGTCAGGCACAATGCTCAATTGACTGTCAGTATGAAGGAATATATCTTACTGAATTTTAATCGTTTTGTTCTTTGTAACGTTCCTTTGCAGCGCATTTTCAGTGATGATGCTTCGGTGATTTGGTTACATCTAATCCAGACCTATTCGAAAAATTTCTCTCACATTAATTACTTAAACCGTTATTAGATGCCTCTCTAATTAAGTCAGTTATGTAGTATCAAGAATGACATTAAAAATGTGACGTTGATCTTTTTTCAATGCCTCGATTTATATTTTGGTTTACAATTATTTCTTAAGGTAAATATTTATAAATAACCATCAACTAATAGGTGAATCATTATCATTGTATATGCAAACAATGAACTAAACATTAAGCACTCACGTGTTCTGATACCTTTAGCGAAATAATATCATTTGGCTAAAATACTTGACTAGCACTTAGCAACCTACAAAACCGGACGTATGTGCTAACTTGTTTGTAACTATGAGATTGGCGCAACATCCACTCCGATTATGTTAGGAATGGCTTAGCTAGCTTTCTCAATGAACAGTTTTATGTTAAACAAAAGAAAGAACTCTAACCGAACCGGATAGAGTCCAAATTCGACCAATTCTATACAACAGAGGGAAGTTTCAGTGCTTCAAAGCATGAAACGTTTCCTTTGTAATGAAATTGTTTAAACTCTGTTACTTTCGAAGTAATCGTACAAAAGAGTTTTATAAAGTTAATTGTTTTAAAACCATAGTAAACATTATGATTTTGCACGTTTTAAAACCCTTCAAAAATAGGCCAATTTTATGTTTTAACAAAGCAAACATAAGAGTCCAATTTGTATTTGAACTGCATTGTTTGAACGTTTATTTCCACTTGAAGACGTCAACAGTAACAGTCGAAGCGGCTTACGAATACATAGACGCAACTCGATAGTTATGTACTTGCTGTGTACACAGTACATAAGCCGAGGTATGAAACTGACAGCTCGTTTCCCGGTACTACATAAACCTGAGTATTGATTTTTACAATTTACGCAGATACCTATTACTTTCCATACGAACTGGCAGCAAAACAACGAACTACAATCGTTCAGGTTTTATATAACGCTAATTCGTTGATCCTCCTTATATTCGGGCATGCGTATTCCGAGCGGGATTGTTTTGTTTACATACTATCGCCTAACAGGTATCTCGCATCTAATTACTCTGTCGGCACCTTGAGACAGGGGGAATTCACCTGAGCGCGGCAGATGCGTCGCAGCTGCCGTCCGGGCCAGTCCTCTTGCCCCGCGCGCCCGCCCCCCGCCGGCCCGCGCAATCGCGTAACAGTTTTATTTTCCCGAATGAACTTTATCAAACAAAGCGTGCATACCCCGCGCCCTGCATCTGCTCGCCCAGCTGTTTCTCTTGCAGCTGGCTGCGTCGTCTCGCTCTGTCGCATTCGAGCGCAACCCGGCAGAGTGAGATAAACGCTACTCGCAGTGATCGCATCGAGACCCTTCAATTCCCCGTGCACAGCCCATTCGCAGTTCGTATCCCGACGCCGGCGGGCTAACTGTTAGCGATTATGACTAGTAAACGAAAGCGCGATTGCGACAATGAGACTGAGCGGCAGGCGAAAAGGCAGCGGCGCCGCAAACGTTCCCGCAGCGAGCCATTGATAAGTGACCCGCAAACTTCGGAAAAGAGGCAGGCTCTGAAACGTTTGTTTGGAAGAATTTGTTCAGTGGAGATAGAGAATGAGCATATATCTGAGGATTCTGCCGATGACAACTACGACGACCGCGAAGTATTTGGTGATGAAAATGAAGACCCTCTTTTGGACTCGGTGCCGGTGAACATGGACCCTGAACAACTTGGATTTCTGGTGTGCGCTCAAGAGACTCTTCGGTTCCTACACGGTCGCGGTATTCCAACGGAGCATCCAGTGTTTGCGCGTCTGCGCTCGCGCCTCTTGCGCGGCATAGGCGAAATGGCGGTCGCCTGAGTATTACTTGGCCCAGAGCCCTCCCGAAACTAAACCCAGGAACAGATCTCTTCAGTGTTTATTCAAGTGTCAATGTGTGGTGTATTCTTCCTAAACAACAAACTCTGTCTACATTTTGTCTTTCCGGGCTCTGGTTAGTTCTTAAGGTTTTCAATGTAAGGTTGATAATTGTATAACGAAGCAACAGGTGGCCTGAAAAGGCGTCTAGTCACTATCTAGTCAATGTTTACGAATTATATTTGTTAAAAAATAACTTTATTATCATTCGAATAAATTCGTCCACTGTGTATTTGTTTTTTATTTCATATCCTTCCTTTGTTGATCTTCATAACCAACCACACTTCAGAATTACTATCAATAAAGCGATATTAACATTTTTCACTTCTGATAAGAAATTAAATAATAGTAAAGAATAATTTAATATTATATTAAAATTAGACTACACGTTGTTACAAAAATTAACATTTTTCATGGATGTCTCTGAACAATATCACGCAAAATCATTTGAATTGATGGAACACAACAAAGTATAAAAGTAGATTTATGGAGTTACTTAAAAATAATCATTAATATAAACCCCTTTAAAAAAAACATACACATTTGAAGTACATGAATTAAATTGTGAAATTAACTTTTCCCATCAGTAAACAGCCTACTTTTGAAAAATTAAATAAAAGATTCATTTAAATATGAACATCATATTTTTACGTTTTAAAAGACAATAAACAAGCAATTTAAGAAAAGGTATAAAAATGCTTGAACAAAGTTTGAACCAATTTTCAAAATGCCAATGGAAATTAATGAAAATCGACAAGATCTTGTATCTTACTGGGATATTTCAATGTTGACTGCAAAATTCTCGAAGCAATTTGCTAAGCATAATCCTTATAACTACCTACTGTTTAATTAATATTTAGCAGAAACATTTTATACTCAATGTATTTGACTCTATAAGATTATAGAAGGATTTTATTAGGCCAATTATATCCTTTTTCACTTATTTACTTTAGTCTTGCGTTGAAAAACAACCAAAGAATTGGAGAGAAAAACCCGACGGCACAGTCAAAAATTATGTTGTCTTCCGATCAGAGAAATCTAAACTTAATATTTTAACAGAAATATAAAAGTTATTTCTTATATGAAATTGTTAATAAGTGCTTTACCCTACAGTATATAGAGAGTAAGATAGAGAGTTTTTAAAGTTAAAGTTTCCATATTGAATTTATATATTCAATTCAATTTCTATATAACATACTAGCTGCGCCCCGCGGTTTCACCCGCGTAAGCCCGTATCCCGTAGGAATATCGGGATAAAAAATAGATGTTGGCCGATTCTCAGACCTACCCAATATGCTTACCAAATTTCAGAGGAATCGGTCAAGCCGTTTCGGAGGAGTATGGCAACGAAAACTGTGACACGAGAATTTTATATATATAAAGATTTATTTGGAGGCCTATAAGAAAAAGAAATACGATAGCTCTGTCCATTCCTAACTTACATTCACTACTTTTTTAAGAAAATACTCTTTGTGAGAGATCACAATTATGGAATAACATCAAAGATACACATTCTTGGAATATTGTGGTATCTTGTGAATGCAATAAATACTAGTTTAAAAATGTAAATTATTTAATCCCGGCAATCCTAATGAGAATATTAAGAAATAATTAAGATCCTTGATGTACACAGTTTGAATTTAAACCTGTCACTTCAAAGTAGGTCAAAATCGAGCCTAATTAAGTCATTTACAATCATATAACAATCATATAAGAATGATTGTACGAATAAAAACGATTTTTTGAAGTTCACCTAATATTTCTGGAATGGGAGGAGTAAATGAAAAATCGAGGAAGTTATGAGGTAACAAACTCAAAAAAAAACAGCCGTATTGATTACCTTCT
The DNA here is from genome assembly GCF_012273895.1 of Zerene cesonia. NCBI lineage: Eukaryota > Metazoa > Arthropoda > Insecta > Lepidoptera > Pieridae > Zerene > Zerene cesonia. The sequence goes on along the minus strand of NC_052106.1, from coordinate 2,743,480 downwards.
CCTTTTTTGAAGTCGGTTGAAAAGTTAATTAATTAGCGAGATAGCTCAAAATGTATCAGAGTATCATTATCACCGGTTTAGTTTCTCTTTCTCTTGTTAATTTGCATAGTTTGAAAAGGCCCAAAAGGAAGGAAGCTGCTATCCTACCCCAAGGAGATCGGAAATCAATTTGAAAGCCGGATGTGAGGCAACGAATGAAATTTCAGCTTCCTCAGTTATTGTCAGTTTTATGTACGTATTGTGTTCATTTCGTATGAGTAGACACGAATCTGTATAGAATGGACACATTATTTTTTAGTTTGCTTACCTATGTAGGTTATATGACAATTTTCCCTGAATTTCACAATAAGACAACATGCAGAAGCACTCTGCGTGTTTGTTTTATTATTAATTTATTTTTTTTTTCGTCTTGTTAGGGATCACTGACAGACGTTGTTCAGAACATGCATTACTGCAATGGCAGCTCACGTCATCGTGGAATGCACGGCGTTTGCGGACTACAGGCCAAATTACTAAGGTTCTCCTAGGTCCTTCCCTAAAGTTTTCGACAGCCCTCACAAGCCGCTAAACTTCATAGAGAAGCTAGGATAGTTTCAGCTTTGACTGATTACTCACTGGTCACTTGACGTCGAGTTGCAGAAATGTGGCCGTATTGTTTCTACTCAATTGTTTCAATAACATGAGTTACCGACCTCGAATTACAATAAATATTTGAATGCAAATTTTCTAATAAGTTTTACTAGTGTTCTTACTTTAAAAAATCAGTTTGAAGATTTCGCAATGACATTACCACGTCTATACTCAAGCTCGAGAATTGCTATTGACCCTGCAACTGAGTAGTCCATCCTTTTCACATAGGAGCATAAGGAAAATAAAGTGCATTTATGTTTGCGCAAACTCAAGTGCATTGCTTTGCAGTTAATTCCTTTCTATTGTAGTTAGACGACTTGTTAATTGGAACTTTTTATTCGATTTGAGTGAAAAATATTATGATGTAACCGAAATGTTGAATCAAAAACCAAATAACTTCGACAATAAGTTTATTCGTAGTGTGATATCAACCAATACATTTTCCATTTTTTTTGTTTATGGCAGGCTTCGAACATTTATAGAAAGCTCTTGTTGTATCGTAGTCGGAACAAACGTTTTTAATGAGTGACGATGATGATTACAAGGCCAAATTAAGGAAATAGCATCGTAGCCTTCAGTTTTTGGTGGTTAAAAACTCACCACTCAAAGCGCGGTTAGCCCACCATAGGCGGGCAAAAACTACCCACGCTTATTAAAAACCCCTAGACAACGAATTAGTCTTTTAAAATATGATACATGACTGAAGAAGGTGAGATCATGAAACATTATTAATATATATAATTTACTAGCTGTTTCGCCTGTTTTACTAGTGTTTTCTTGTATAAAGTTGTGTGTTAAGTGTAAGCTTTGTGTTAGACCTACATAATAGTGGCTATCTGTAAAGCAAATTTCAGCTCCATGATTCCAGTAGTTTAAGCTGCGCAATAAATCAGTCAGTCAGTCGTCACCTACGTTTTAAATATTAAAAATTATTGATTTTGGTACAAGACGCACTCTAGTTATTTATTTATTGCAGATAAAACTTTATAAAATATCGTAAATTGCTTTTATAGTAGATACAGACATATTCCTCAATCACTAGGGAAATATTAAGTTATAAGAAATATTTTTCTTGAACGTCTATCTAATACCTCATTACGTAAAATAGTATTACGTTATCTGTGAACAGTATTATGTCATATCAAAAAATTATTTAGAGTTCATTAAGGACATTACGTGGAGTTTGCAATTTCTTTCTTCTCACTACACTTTTTAAGGTTCCATTGTAAAACGACAAACATGGGTCCATCGTAATTTCATCCATCATACCCCTTTCCGTATGTCACAGCCATTTTACTGGAATAGAGCCTACTCTATTAAAATGGTATGGGTATCGTGACTTTCATGCATGTTTTAGGAATATTGTCAAAGTTCATAAACATGTTCTTTATATCATTTTCATTTATAAAAGTACAATTGTCTACAGGGAAAAGCTAAATTTAAAAAATCGGCCAAATAATTTGGTTAAAAATCTTCAGTTATAACTGTGTTATATTATCATTACATATTCCCATTTTTACACAGTAAGATAAATGATAATATAATATATATTTTTCTTATGAAGCTTGATCCAATTTCTGGCTGGTTTCGAGCCCCGGAGACAAAAATAAATAAAACTAAAGTACTCCCAATTATTCACCTTGTTCTTAAAGAAAACTGGCAGTAAGATAGCAAATACTTTTACGGCTACGGCAACCATATTCACTCTTAACCTACCTCAATTGAAAACCCATCAAATGGAGAGTCATGGAAAAGTTCGTTTTGAGGAAAGTTACGCAGGGTAGAAATTGCTTTTAATTAATTATTTGTGTTTTATTTTATATAAAATATGAACCACATCAATTTGTGTACTAGTTCAAATAAAACAATGCTTTCATAAATATATTTTAATATTTGACCTACTTATCTACACTTTGGTTATTTATATAATTCATTATATATAACTTACTCTTCTACACTAATTTGTAGATATATACTGAATTTCTTGTCATACATACTTGATACAATTTTACATTATATTTTTATACAAATATTTATTATTTCTATAATGTTACATGTTTTAGTATTTTAATTTAATATTTGAATCATCTCTAAAATATACTATCTCCGATACATATAATAGATAAATCCTTTTTAACACTAATGTAATTTCACCAGAAACCGAAAGATACGACGCCATTTCCTTAATTTTTCAATGGTATTTCTAGACTAGATTATATTTAAATATACATCATTATACATATCATATTTAAACCATTATGTGTTTATGTTGTCAAGCGATCCGTACGTTCATTGCAGAAAGTTCCTGAGAGTAAATGCTAATATTGTATTATCCAAGGAAACAAGTCGACAAGACTGCATTTCATAATTAGATCCGATGCACAAAGCTGTTATCTCCAGACCGCTGAAACTTTTATTTTCTCTACAAACAAAACTTATTTAATTACATTATGAAACCTGTGGATCGGCAAAAGGAACTGCGCAACGAGTTTTTCCTTTTTTATAATTATAGCTGATACTTTATTGACTATAATTTACATTAATTAGCTAGTCAATTACATTACAAACAAATAGTATGAAGAAGTAAAATTTATTCCTTTTTGTATCTCTTGTTGTTCTCATTCGATGCATCTATTCTATTGTATAATAAATTTAAATAGATACAAAAACAATTTATCTGACATTTTTTAAATAATTTCAAAAATATATAAGCATGGTTTCCGCGGGATGTTGGTAAATTCCACTCGCCAGCCAACATAAACCACCAAATTTCGACTATAGGTATACTCTTTTAATCAAAGTGTTTAAAACCATATTAATGCTATTATAATAACATGAAAACACATAACCCTTCTTCCTTTCCTTTTTGATTTTTCAATTTATCTGCGCATGTGGATAACATCACCACTGTTTAAACGGTGAAGGAAAACATCGTGAGGAAACCGGCATGTCCAAGAATTAAAAAGTTCGACGACATGTGACATCTGCCAACCCGCACTTGGCCAGCGTGGTGGATTATGGCCTGAACCCTCATAGGAGGCTTGTGTCCCAGCAGTGGGAACATATATGGGCTGATGATGATGATGACATAACCCTTCACACTGAAGAAGCATGTCCATTTCACTGTCTTACATAAAACAGAATTCAATACAACCATTTCCCTAAAGTTTTTGTCATTGAAAGAAGATTCAACGTTACAGGTGCATTTCATTCACTATTGGTTAATTAATTAGAATTTATTAAGATTTAAATATATATATATATATATATATATATATATATATATATATATATATATATATATATATATATATATATATATATATATATATATATATATATATATATATATATATATATATATATATATATATATATATATATTTAAATCTTAATATGTATCTAGATATAAATAAACAAGAACTAAACGATATATAACTAGATATAACTAAACAAACTTTACTAAATAATCTTTGGTAATACGGGTGTTATTTTGTCACTTTCTAAGCAAACTGTATATTGCAAACTCGTCGCTGTAAGGTTATTTACTAATTCATATTTAACACATATTCGGATAATAAAACTATAATTCCCATCTACCCGAAACCTTATTATTTTAGCTGTTAAATATACAAATATACGTGCTTATAACATAAAACACTTCAATCATATGAATCTACAAACTTTATCTTCCCAAATCATAACCACGAAGCCACGTTTGAAAGTAAACTAATTATAACTTTTGTGACATTAGTTGGCCGGTTCGCTGTACATTATATTGCTGCCTCTATAAGCATACTCCATGATCAATCTGTTCATTTGTTCGAGGTTGTGCTTGCTGTCTGCCTGCACTTTACTAAGAAGTAAAGCAGACAATGCTTTGTGAAGATCGTGAGCCGACATCTTTGTCTTCAAAACTTCCCCTTTGTTAACCGATGTCGATGGCTCTGGTATCATGCTGAAATTGAACAAACTCAGGTATAGTACAGCTATAAGATGTTTATTTTATTTATACTAGTAATAGGAAGAAGTCTAAGTGCATTGTGAATAATGAACATTAAAAGTATACTTAAGATAACGTTATCATCATTAGCAATAACAACAAATCAATGTATCTGATTTTTATTTATTAATCCGTCTCAAAAATTCATGATATGTTAATAAACGATGCACAAATTCTGATTGCGTGATAAAACCTACAATCAATACCATAATCAAAGAAATTACAAAAGGTAAAATACAATTAACAGACTCTAGCATCTAACAAAAAAGATCACCATTTCGCAGAAACATGCATTAGCTGTAGTCGACTTGCCGAGTTTCGCAGTAAAACAGATAGAAAATCTCGCTGAAAATCACATCCTTTTTAAGAGCTATTTACGTCAATAATCAATAAGTGTATTCCTGGAAACACAACTTTCCGAACGGATATACTGTTACCGACTCGCTTTCCATTTGTTTTTCGTAGTATTCATCATAACGTGTCCAGGGGATTTATATGATAAATCTGTTGGAATATGTGTTTTTATTTTTTTATTTTCATGTAATAGCGAGTAATTGAGCTGGTGGTTTGCCTGATGGTGAGCGATCTCCACCACCCATAATATTAGCAGAGGTAGGGTCGCTGCATTTGCGTTGTCCGCTTTTAAGGAACAGAGGAAAAAGAAAGAATTGACGAAGGAATAAATGAGTGGACTGAAAAGGTTTAGGATAAGGATACGGGACTCCGGCTTCCCCATTTACCGAACGGAATACACTTTTACACATAATTATTCTTCTGTGGGATGTGGGACCTTCCCCGGTGCGAATTGGCTTAATTCGTGCTGAAGCGTGCTCGACTCCCACACTAAAAATATATAATAGGAATAATAGGAGTAATCTATCCTATTTACATATTTTTAGTGTGTTTATTAATATAACAAAGCGAATGCATTGACGTGAAATTTACTTTTTTACGCATGTTTCGATATAAAATACTCTACCTTCTCATAAATAATAATTGATTGTCGGAGATTGTTGTATATTGTCTTTCGAGTCCTTCGAACTACCGCACTTGGTAGATAATGTTATGGAGTAGTAACGATTTTTTGTACATGTGTAATAGAATTTAATTTTAATCTGATTTAATATTAACATAACATTTCATATAAGGCACATAAAACAGATTTATTTCTAAAATGTATCTATTATTTCAATCGAGACAAGTCAATAAACTGTTAATAATATAATATTTTCTAGATAATTCAAATAGCATAGTTTCTATGCACACAGAGATACACCAAAGAACAAAAATGATAATACAATACAATTACATTTCTCTCATACAAGAAATTCTCGATGAATAACTTATATACCAGGCAGCGCGTAATAATCTTTGTCTTCCGATTTCAATAGCCGGTCCCTTAGGAACTAAACGCTTCCCTTGATTAAAAGTGACATGCCTCGTTCAAGATATACCAGACTTTTACGATAACCAGACTTTTAGACTTATTAATGACTTTAGACTCTATATAGCATCACTGAATAGACAAATTCAGAATTCGATTATAGTTTAATATATAGACAGTAAGATTGTATATTTCGTAAGAGATTTCTACAATCTAGTTGAATGAGTAAATAAAAATCGGTCAAAGAAGAAGAAAATTCTGAACAAAAATTGTAATATTTGCATTACCCACATTAAAACTCCCTTTGTTACATTTTTTGACATGGTTAATGCACCCTGCGAAGATTACAAAATAACTAAATTACATAATTATGACATATAATACAATAACAATTATTGTTCAGAGCAGTTTGGGGTTTGACACCAGATAAGTGTAATAAATAAATTGATTTTAAAATTCGTACGTACATATCCACATACCCACTACTCGAATCGGTGACGGGTAATATCGTAGGGAAACCGAGATAACCAAGAATTAAAAAGTTCGATGACTTGTGACAGCTGCCAACGATGGCACACGTGGATTATCGCCTAAACCCTCATGGGAGGCCCGTGTGGAAGCAAATAAGGGCCGAGGATGATTACTACTCAATTAGACAGTCGCTAAAATACTAATGTCAAAGAGTTCATCGTCCCGAACCAAAGTTTTCAATACAATTTTCACGGTTCAGCTCAGTTTTAGTTATGTTATGTATAACAGCACATAAAGTGTCTCCAATTACAATTTGTACATAGAAATAGAGCCCGACTGTTAACAAACGAACTCGTTCACATACATATTTACGTCCATAATGAGTAGTCGCTTAATTATACGTAGCGTAAATTGAAATGCGATTTCGAATCAGCACTTTTGTATTTAAAACTCAATTTTCCCGCGCATGCACGCGACATCCTAACATTCGCAATACGCTGTTTTGTACATCCAACGGACGTAGTTTTATGCAATCACATATTTTATCTGGCTTTTGTGATGCCCGAATCGATATAGGGACATTTAGACTTCGTTCAAGGGTATGAACAGCACATTCATTTTACAAGCAAAGAGAACTATACATTAAAAATCATCAATATTCTATTAATGTAATCTTTTTTATGAAATAATTAATTTCATATCTTCCTTTGCTTTATATATGATTAAATTTGGAACAAGGAACTTTAATTTGATTGAATATATTGTGTTATCATATTGAATTATGTATTACTTTATATTATTATCGCTTTTTTGGTATGTATTTTAAAATAGTATGGAAAAATCAAATTTAATAAAACATGTCTCAACATGTCAGGTGTCTCAACACCTGACCTCTAATTATAGAAATAAGTGGCATTGTGCAATTTCATTAGTAAATCGTTTTCGAGCTTAAATTTTTAGCCCAAGAAAGAAATAAGCAAAGAAATATGTATTCGGTTTTAAGGACAATTTAATGGTTTATAATTATGCCGCTAAATATTTTTTTCTGTTTGTTTATTTGTATGAGCGTTAATCAGGTTAATCAGGACCGCTAGTCAGGGTCAATATATTATGTTCAACTTATAGACTACATAGAAAATATTAATTTCTAGGGGTTTTTCGTATAAAATTAAACTTTCAACGGTTAACAAGATATACACATCGAAAATCATAAACTACCATATTGTATTTTTGTAAATCAAAGCGAGCGATACCGCGGGGCTAATCTGGTATGTTATAAATGAATCAGTAGTGCTAACTGGCTTTCCTGTATATAAATATACGCATCTAAAATATACGATAATAATTATTGATGAAGTGATAGGGGCTATCAATTTATTTTCTTTAAATAATTAGATCATTCAAATCGATATCACTCATCAATCATACGAATAAAAGTCAAGTAAATGTAATAACATCTAAACGTATTTTCTTTTGTTCAAAAAATAACATATAAAGGCGAGAATCGATTGAAGCATCAACTCATAAAAGAGTTATAATATTTTCGACAGCGATTTCCAACTAGTGCGTTGTTATTGTTCCTATTCAAGCGGAAATGAGTCTTATCGACCTAGTAAATCTGGACTCAGTGAATTGAATTTTTTTATTTAGCCATACGAGCTATCAATAACTGTTTTTCAGTTTGAAAAATATGAGTATTTTAGACTGTAAACCCAATAAACAAACAACCGTGTATGCGCAAACAGAATGAACGAATACGTAGGTATACTGTATAGATAAATACACGGGAATAAAATGGTTCGTCAAACAAACTATAAATAGCTTTATACATATGCACTAACAACTAGCTTCAACAACATAAGCGTCACCGATAAGTTACTCGTAAATACAAATTAGTGGATATTCTAACAGATACCTAATATCGTTAATTCTTTAAACAAAAATAAAATGTTAATTGATTGATATAAAAATAGTTAAATATTAAATAACAAACAAATATTAATCCGTATTCGAATTCTTACACAAGATTGAGTTAGAAACTTCCAGTTCGGAAGTCAATGAAAAACAAACAAGTTCGTCGAAGAAACCTGCCAACTTATATCCTACGGACGCTCAAAAGGAAAAAAAATCCCACCTGCTGATATCGCCCCTCGACGTCTTGCGTAAACCTTACAATTGCACCTTATATTACAAAAATACTACTCAAATGCTCTTTCGAGCTATTAATCGCGGAAGAACTGTCGACAAAATGCCAGCGTACGACTAAACTTTCATTCACCGCCCTTTTAAAATTTTAACAATCAAAAGCGGCATTCTAATCCTTATGCCCTTTGGTTACAATTCAATGTCAGTTAACTAGGTTTGTATAGGGGTGCATCTGTGCGCCGTCTGGTTGTATTTGTGTGATTTACCCCAACATGTGGTGTGGGGTCCGAATCGTCACGAACGTGCCTCAAAAATGAATGATATCGGATTTTACAACGATAGAGAACGATAAAAAGAGAGAATAATAGCTCGAGAAACGAAAAACTCAAACGGTCCTTTGAAATCCATTATTTATTTATCCACGATACTGTTACTCTCGCAAGATAACTAACTGCTGTGTTCACATTTCTGAATAAACTTTCGATTCGAAGAGAAAATGCTCTCCGTTTCAATAAAAATAGAAAAGAATAACAATCCTTACATTAATTAAAATATATTTTAACTAGGGATGATAAGTAACAAAAAACCTTAATTACCTTATTATAATGATAAAATTTTCTTTTAAGTTTACTAGATAAGTACCGCCGCGCACCATATGAGCTTTGAAAGAATAAAATAATAACCAATCCTATAAGGGTTCAGGCCATAATCCACCACGCTGGCCAAGTGCGGGTTGGCAGATGTCACATGTCGAACTTTGATTCTTGGACATGCCGGTTTCCACACGATGTTTTCCTTCACCGTTTTAAGCAGTGGTAATGTTATCTACATGCGCAGATAAATTGAAAAATCATTCATTTCCTGCAAGCTCGCCCGGTCTCGAACCCCGACTTATCAATTTAGAAGTCCGAGGTTCTCACCATTGAGCCACCACTGCTACTACTGAACCCTACTGAACCCTCATAGGAGGCCTGTGTCCCAGCGGTAGGAACATGTAAGGGCTGATGATGATGAATAACCAATCGTTACGACATATTAAACAGACAGAAACACCGACGGTTAGAGATTTTGTATAATTTCAATTTGAGCTCAATTGCAAACATTTTATCAGCAAGACTTCGTTTAGAACCGCTTTTAAATAGAAGCTAGAATATGGAAAAATAAATTTTAAATAATGTTTTCCCATATTCCCATGTATTACATTAAAAATACAGCTACAAAAACAGCTTACAAGCAGACGTCTCAAAAAGAAGGAGGTTCACAAATCGACGTATTTATTTACTAGCGGCCCGTCCCGGCTTTTTCAAATCGGAACAGTACTTCCAGAGATTAGCAAGCTCTACCAAATAAACAAACAAACTCTTCAGATTTATAATACACAGTACAGATTGTTTTAGTCTTGTTAACTTTGCTCCGTGGGTTGACTGATTCTCTTTGCATTTGATAAGAAATTGTTGTCATTTGGCTCCATTTTAGAGTTTGAATCCCTCTCTCCAGGGACGTTGATGACCTTTTCTGTGGAAAAAATAATTATTTTGACCTCATACGTAAATCTACTTCAGTAAATATAGTTGTAATTATATTAAAGTTTTTAACTTTTAAGTTCAATTTAAAACATTCTGATACTCAATCATAATATTCGGAAGTTACGACTTACATACCTAAATATAATCCCGTCAATTATATGTTTGTACTCATACGTATTTGGACAAAAAAACATAACCGTCTTTTAATTATCAGAATTAAACCAAATTCTAATGGTACCACATGGGGGCACCAGCTTTCAAATAAAAGAAGAATCAAAAAGATCAGTTTACCCATTAAATATTATGATGTAAATAAAGGTCCTCAAGTACCATCACATTCCCAGACTGGAATACTGTCACGTTAACCTCCCAGGACCTTTCAGTTATAAAGTATGTAATAGCCAAAGCTATCAAACGCAATCCCAGCGAAACTTAGTAAAGCAAGGCAATGTTGACACACACTTTTTATAGGAAAAAGATTACTCAGCTCGACCTGAAAAAGCCAATTAATTTACTTATATCAATGTAGATTAATAGACCAAATAAAATGATGTTATTGAGCACTCACATCAGAAATTTGAATTATTTAACCTATTCAAAAATGTAACGTATTAAATACAAAAATAAAAGATTAACATGAAACATCGATGAACTGTGAATTTTCAATTTCCGATAACAAACAAATAACTTAAATATCTGATGCGCAATATGAATCCAGAGCGTTATTCATTTTGTTATCCGAAAACATATTTGTAGTTTATTTAAAGCGAGCAATTTGGACAGTGATGTTTAATTATGTACTAAACTCAGATAGGAAAATGTTTATTGCGGACTAGTCTTACTTTAAATGACCTAATGTACATTCCTCATAACTATGCCATCCTAATCCCTCTTGTCTCTTGATGTGACCTAAGTCTTTTGTGTAGATGTTTACGGGCTGTATGACAAATGGCACTCGTGACTCCAAATTTCATTCTTGTATGAGACCGACTAGGATTGGACGGTTTTCTGCTTCACAATCATATTACTACTAACAACTTTAAACAAAAAACACAATTTGATGTAGTTATACAAACGATATTATGCTTTAAGGACAATTCAAAAGTGCCGTTACAAAGACAAGAGGTAGCTTGGAAAGCTGAAAGCATTTACAAACATTGAAACAAAAAGATTCTTGCAAATGGAGTATTTTTTATTGTAGTCACCTAGAATCAGAGACAGAGGCACAAAAAGATAGACGATTGATAATATTACAGCCTCGTTATTACAATAACGCCACTCTTTACAAAATAAACATTAATGCACTGTGACCATTAAATTATAGTTTTCTTTCAAAATGAAGCACCAACCTCTCTGTATTAAAATAAACTCTATAAAAAGAGAAATAAATGTTATAATAGTATGAAAAATATTTCTTTATAAATTTCTTTACATATAATGAAAAGCAGTATTTACTCTCAAGTAATAAATATAAAGTACTATTACTTTGAATGCGTTCTTTGAAAGTCGTGGAATTTAATTTAAATGTATTTCGTTCAAGTCTATTGCTGTATTATATAATATAACGTTGTTTTATAGTTAACACTGGTGAAAGCGGTTTTGTGTGCCGAATTGTTAAAGCATTCACACGTTAAGCAGTTACAAAAGGTTTTTAATACCTTGTTTTTGACATTCTAGAATGTGTTATGTAAATTACCTATCTGAAAATGTGAACTTACATAGATTTGTACTGTGCTCATCAAAATTAATTAAGCAGCTGACGACTATGTAACAGATTTAAAGATTTATTTAATATATAAAGGAAAGGAAAACACGACATTGATATACAGTAAGATATAGATATTGTTGAGAATCAAATATGCAGACAAAACTAAAATTATTCGCAGAAAGTGAGTGCATCGCTATTTATTAATAAATAGTGTGTAATTCATGTCATAATTCTTATCAAAGAGTTCAAGACCGCACATAGTACGTTCACAACACATCAGTAAGCAATCTGCGCGTGCGCAAGCCTGTGGTTGCAATTCACAGCGGAAAATTCGTGCCTGGAAAAATAATGAGTTAAATAAACACGAAACGTTTTGATCGTGGCGTTGTAAAATGTGATAATTCGACAAATGTTGGTAAATACGTGAATTGTAAGGTTTACTATGGATTGTTTACATGTGGTAAGTGTAACTTTAAAAAACGCACTAACATATAAAATTTAAACATTTTAGCACAATTATTTATAATCTGATGCATCGTTTTCTCTTTATATGTTAACAAAACAATGACAGCATAAATATTTAACAATAATGGTAGACGCAGAGTACACATTAAAGTAATCGTTTGCGTAGTCTACCCACAAAGTAAAACTTTAAAAACGTACTGTTGTCATCCATCTATCCGAGAAGAACCCTTCACAATTTAGTACAATTCTATTTAACTATCGTATTTTTAAAAGACTATACATACAATAGTACTGTTTTTACAAATATTTAGCACTTCTCTCGATTTAAATTTTCAGAATATAACATGTATCTCTTTCAATGTAGTTCTTTCAGCATCGAAACTTAACTATGAACAACCGATTTTTTTATCCTTTGCAAAAAACAAGGCATTAAAGGTATCATAGGTACCAAATAATCAGAGTCAGTGTACATGTAACCTACGAGAGCAAAACATAGAAGTAACCTTATCCACATACAATTTATATAATAACTAATTGATGGTATTGTATACAATATAAAATTAACTTATATATGTAACAAAATTTTGAACCGACTCAGATTTACTTCACATAACAATCACAAGACAGTTCTTTGGTATCATTATTATGATGTATAATGTGAAATTGATGATGATTAAATTCATGTTTTCAAAGATCAACTACAGAGCCTCTTGCCAGCTCTTCTCTGTATTAACTACTTTCCGAACCGGAGCTAAACGGTACAACACTTAGTCTAACATTAGGTCTAGTAACTTTAGAGCTAGTCATGCACAAACTGTCACTACAATCTTCATCCTTATTGTGACAATAGAAACCTCTCGTCTCTTTAAAGTAAGTTAGGCATATCTGTCGTTAAAGAAATTCAAAAACTGCCAAGGTCTAACGATATGGTTGATTGAAGTTTCTTACGTAATTTGTCGTTTATTAATGTGTTTTTTAACTGGTATTCTATAGTAAAAACCATTATCAGTCAATATAATATTCACTGTCTTTCTTTTACATTAGCAACTTATGTGTTTTTTATTTAGCTAGTTACATTTTTCGAAGAGCAGTTCATAAACATATTATCGTAGATACTTATTACTAATGCTGGCTTTATTTTATTTTTCAGATCAAATAAAAATACATTACAATGTGGACATATTCGAGCGTGGATATCCCCGGGCAGCGGGTGACACGGACTGATAGAATAAGGATTTACATCTCGGAATGTGTAGTTTGTTTCTGCATTCTATTTTTCATTGTGTGCGTTGGCCTGTTGCTGTATTTGTTCTTCCATTTATATAGCAGTCTATCAAATGCTCGAAAGGCTGTTGAAACGATGATAGAAAGTTGAGGTATATAGCGCTGCCAATATGAGCAAAAAATAATCATGTTCTGTATAGTAAACTAATAAAGTATACGCAATCATCACTAATACAATCTACAAATTGAAACATCCTTGTAATCATTTCGACTCGATGATATGGCAATGACTTATAACCGTAACATATATTTTTTCACCGAAAGAATTTTCAATGCAGCTGTGAAACTGAGAAAACGGCACGTCGAACATTTTAATAATTGAATAAAACAGGTAATAAGTATACTTTAAATTCAAATTAAAATTGTCATGTATATTTATGGATTATATTTACAATTGGTAAAGATATTGAGTATTATATAAAGATTACAAGTAAATTAATGAAAAGATATAAAATTGTAAATAGAAGTATAGAAAATGGTATTAATATGTATTTGTAAATTGATATCATCCAGTTAAATGCTAATAAAAAGCTTATTATTTAATTTATATATCTGGGATATAAGAATTAAGAACTAATATAGAAAAAAGTTATGATGTGTTATTATTTTAGGTGTCATGTTGGTAGCGCCTAATACCAAGTAATTAAATTCTTGAATGTTCAGATAAGCTATTAAGTAGCTCTATACCTGTATATTCTAAGTAAATCATTATTTGTATAATTAATTTATTACCGAGTTTTCTGATGATACTGTTCACATTACGTAATAATGTGCCTGTTTGTGTGTGTGATACAGATTATAAGTATAAAACAGTTCGTATCATATATAAGTATTATTGTACTCAACTGTTATTTTAAATTAAAACGATTCCAGAAATCACTTCACAATATTGTACCGAATTGTAAACATTAAGCAAAATGCGTTTTCGAATACTTTACATCGGTTTAATATTTGAATCAGTGGATGTTTCATTTATAAAGTATTCTTCCATGCTTCATATCAAAATGAAACATTTAATTAAAACCCGAATTTTATGAAAAGCACTTCATTATCCCGTAGGTTGGATAGTATGTTTCATAGCGGGTTTTATTAATTGACAAGGTTGTGCATGCAATATTAAATGATGATTAGTCCATGTAACAAAGATGTCATAGATTATATCAATGTTGGATGTGGAAGGAAATAGTGTATTGTGTTTTTGTATAAATAAGTTTTAACTGTTTCTTAAAATGTGTAATGAAAGGCAGTTTTGCGACGTTAACTGGCTGTATATATAACTTGAAATGATAAGATGCCTGTATATAGTATTTTTATAAATTACTAAATATTTTTATGTATATTACTGTTTTTCATTTACTGTTTTATCAGTAACACGCTGACCCGACGAACTAAGCAACGCCATAGAATACTTTTTGATAGAATTTGTAACCTTCCATGGACTTAAATTATTGTGTATGCTTCGAAATCAAAACTATCAAAATTGTTTCAGCCATTCTCGAGTTTATGCAAGACTTACAAACTGGACTTGATTTTATGTACTTACATAATGTAATTTTATATTATAGCTTATTGATGATAAAAGAATTATGGAAGTCAATTCAGTTGATCATTACCCTTTTCTATAATAAGTGAATTGATAACCTCTTCCTTTTTTTGAAGTCGGTTGAAAAGACTGTTGAAGACACTGATTACTCTAAGAACAGAAACAAAAATCATAACAGTAAATCGCTGCGTTGCTGAGTGAAGACATATTTAAACACACTCTCGCATTCATAATATTAGTACTTGAGGATAAGGACAGTAAGGATTGCAATAGTAAGGATAAGAATTAAGAGGAATGATTTTAATAGTATTGTATGAATTTGTCTTAATTAAAAATCGTAGAGTGTATTTTGAGTTGAATTATTTCCTCTTCTTCGTTTAATTTTGGAGGACTACAGTACATTCAACTTTAATGATGTAAATTGTGTAAAAAACGACAAAATGTAATTCTATTTTACCGACCAAGATCAAGATACTGTATCGGCAAACGTTTGTATTATCTGTAGTCAATAAATGATTATCTCGGCAGCCATAAATATAAAGAAACACTACGTCATCAGTGGATTATACTAGATCGATAGTTAGAACTACATTGTCTTAAAAGTCTAGAAAGTAAGTAGTCTAAGTAAATGTCGACGTTTATTAGGTTTTAGTCACGTTTCCGTTAACCATATACAATAGAGTTTAATATATTTTATGAAAGTGTGAGGTTTTTCGCATTATATTATGATCGTACTTCCATGTTGTCAATTTCAGACCCTTTATCTTTATGTTAGGCTTAAAAATCAGAAATAACAAAGATACGGTATGATAATAGTATGATAAAAATATCTTTAGTGTTACTTTAACAATTACATTGAATAAGATGTATTATTTGTATTCATATATTAATATTTGTTTATGATTTTTATATCTTAATTGCAACAATCGATCATCGCAGATACAATCACACGGGTAAATGAACTCTCCTTTTGTTCTTGAAAATTAATGTTTACTCAGTTTTTAATCTAGATTTTAATAATGTTTTGTTTATACAACAGCGACCCGCCCATGCTGCGCACGGTTGAAATAATATAATTAATTTTAACAAAAGTATCATTATACCCGTGGGAAATTGAGGTAAAGCGACATTTGCAGATCATGTTAAAACGACCTAAAAGGCTTTTGAATCACTGTAATAACCGTCAAGCCGTTTGAAAGACAAGTAACAGACGAAGGAAAAAAATGTCCAACCATGCAACCACACACCCAAGTCCTTATTGACTATGAGTTATTTACTTTTCACATTTCATTTTATGCAGTGTAGTGGTAAGACTTTAGTAAAAAATTTAATTAAATTTGTTTGATGATAAACATTATTTATTGATATTATTTCGTATTTACTACATTTATATATATACTATATTTATATCTGTTTTCATTTCGTGACAGTAATAATTCGAAGCGCGAATACTCACACATGCCCAACCAGAAGCTAAATCATTACAAGATATTTAATTTCATAACTTAATGAAATCCTAGCCATATAATTTCAATAAAACTGATATACAACCAATATGAATATGCAAACGAAAAACATCGATATAGCGGCCATATATTGATGTCAATACATTGCGTATGCAGTATTTTTTCATCAATGTTTGAACTACGCAGAACGGTGTAGGCAAAACGTGTCGCGAATTTTATAGAACGCATTTTAAACGAGCTCCAAAATAATTCTCGAACAAATATGGCACAGCTTTTGTGAATTTCTGACGGGCTCACTACAAAACCACTGCTATATTATAACGTTTATGATGCGGACATTACAAAATTTTGGGCGGGAAAGTACCACACACGGTGTGGTTTATTTCAATGATTACAGTCACTTCATAACCTGCATGAAATTTACCGCGCACTTTTTTTTAATTCTGTCATGATCATCTTTTTTCTATATAATGAATGTTTAGCAATATGTATAGATGGGTAGTCCCTTTAAAGATTAGAGAAAGAGTACCATCACGTTACAAAATAAAAACTCTTATTGCGTTGGATACGCTAGAAAATTTAAATAACCATCAAAAAAGAACCGTGGCTTTTATGACATAGAACGAATTTATGTATTTTGAAAAAAATGTAAAGTCATATGCATAGGATTTTATATAATATTATACTCGAATTCACATTTATGATATTGTACACTGCATTTTCTTCAGCGAGTCCAAGGTGGCAAATCTCAACATGCACTAGAAAATATGCAAAATGTTTTAGTTCACAAATGTGCACAAAAGCCCTTTACTATTTTTGAAGCTATAACATTTAATAATTGTAATAGTCTTGTATTTATATATAATTGTACAATATAGGAAGAATACAAGGAGTTTTATGAGTAGGTTATAATATTAGCGACGCGTGGAAAACATATTAGTCAGCAACTAGTGTGTTTATTTCCAACAATATAGCTTTAATTACACAGTTATTATAAATGTAACTCGGCATTTTATGACTTAAATTGTAAGTATCAGTGATCGCAGATGACACGTGTTTCTTGAACTCTACTGAGTAGATTTTGTCCGCGACTTTTCTCGTTATATTAAAAAAAAAAATTACTTAACTTTTTACAGTGCCTTAAAAATTAATTAAAAGTTATTATGAATTGTTTGCAATAATTTATCTTTTAACTATTAATAATGTTCTAGTTTTACATATTTTTGCTGAGAACGATAGTTTTGTTCAAATTATCTTAGTAGCGATGGCATTAGCATGCATGCCATAGCTTAAATGTAGTCAGACATAATATTTTATAGGTGAAGAGTTTATTTGTAGGGTGGATAATTTATCTAGGATATACGACTAACATCATGTTACGTGTTAAGTTAGGATTCATGAAAAAGCTTAAAAAAATAAAAAAATATTCGCTCGGAGTACAAACATCATTGCACGGGTCAGCTAGACCATTAATTATATGGAATATGATAATATATATAATATCTATCCTGATTAGAAAAATTGTACGTGTTTTATGTGATTCCTTTAAATAATTAATTAGCAAACATAACACTATTATTATAAATGAGAAAGTTAGTTTGGGTGTTTGTCCGTCAATCGAGCTGAAACTTCTGAACGGATTTTGATGAAAATTGGTATACAGTATGAACTGAATTGAGTGACGAGATATTTTTTATCCCGATAAAATGCTCCCTTGGGATAAAAGAGGAATGATGATGATATGAGGATATGACGAGCCGGTACGAGCGTCTAGTTATTGATGTGCGTTATATTTGACTCTGGCTAGATAATATTCTGAGGTCAAATAGTCGACTGCTCACTAAGCCAAATGCCAATTACTTGTGACTATCTTCTGGCTTGAATTGTGTAACGTATGATTATAATGACGAATCTCTTAAAGTCCTTACTATCTAAATTAAGGCACAAAAATCATATCAGAAAAACGGGCCAACGCCCCACAAAAAAATGGCAAGAAAAATACACTTTCCAATTATAATATGAGTAAGAATAAAGTTAATGATGAATATATTTGTTTCAGGACATTTACGGACATATTGAGATGACGGTAATTAGTGATGCGCACTTGAACTAAAAACTAAAAAACTGATACATTTTCCAAGCAACATCTTCTGCTCTCTAAAGAACTAATTTCTTTAATTTAATTTGTGTCTTTTGCAACATTTTATCCATGCTCCTACTGATCGTAACGATAAAAAATAATAAATATTATTATAGCCAGGTGTAACAAACAATCGAACAAAATAACATAGGAACCAAACACTAGAACACATGAAACTTTTGCCCTCTACAAAGCCAGGGTGAATAGGCACCTTCTTGGTAGACGTGCACCCATATCTCCGCTTCTCATCAGGCGGAATTGTGGTCAAACGTCTGCGTGTCGATTATAAAAAAACACGTTTTTCTTTCTATACCATAACGTATAAGTGAGTAATAGCATATGGGTCACTCAGTTTAAACATCCTTTTTATAAGTATCCAACCAATCTCCACGAATCAAAACTATACATCTAGCGCTATATATTTAGCTATTGATTCTATGAAACTTGGTCTTTGCACAAACTCTAAGTTTACACAAGTCGAGTTTGTGCAAGTCCAAGTACACTCTATAGAACTCCTTAGCATTCCGGTACATTAACCTACTTGCTGATAGTAGGTATATATCACACTTACTTACAACTACAAATATTTATTAGAACATAGGGAAATCTTTTATTTCGCATAAAATTCATCGTCCGTTGGAAATAGCATCGTAGCCGCCAGGTCAGATGTTTAGTATGCCCTTTTATTAAAATACATTATATTTATCATTTTCTTAATATGAGTAGATAAGAATTAAAATAGAAATTAATAAAATATAACAAATAAGATAAAAAAACGTGAGTGGGTGTGTGGATGGGTGTGCATGTGTGTGTATGTAAGGATGCCCGAGTTTGTCTTAATAAACGTGCATCAAAAAATTGACGTAGCCACAGGATATTTATGATGAAATTATGATTTATACTAAGAAGTAAGCCGATACTCCACTATAATTGTTTAAGAAGATCTTATGTCTTGCTCCAGGTTAATTTTGCAGTTAATATTATAGCAAGTAAAGAACTTATAATATAAGAACATAAGTTAAAAAGGCTGTTAGGTTGAAGTATGAGGTTTCTTGTTATATAAAGCATATTTTAGCGTACCTAATGAATTAACTTATATAAGAACACTTGCGAAAAATATATTTTAAAAGTGCATACGAATACATTTTCCAATTAAAATTGAATTAATTTGTGTATTTTATATCAAAGGGTTTCGCTGTAGCGTGAATGAAACTTAATGAACTTGTAATAAAATGTTGAACATTTTCCACGATAAACGACACACGATATATTTATTAAATTAAAATAATTGATGATTATTTTAAAATGCGACTAGCATTCCGCCCCGGTTTCACCCGTGTTACATATATAGAAAACTCGGGGATTACGGTAGACGATTAAAATGAAAGAGATTTTGAAATCGGTCCAATCCTAAGTCCAAATCGGTCCTGATATTAGCACGTTCAAACAAACAAACTCATCTCTTCTAGTTTCACGATTTCATACACTAAACTTGACTTTGTAAAAAGTTTTGGATTGTTTGGCACTGTAAGTAGAAAACACCATCCAATTATTACTGTAACTATTTAATATAGCAGTGCCTTATGATAGTGAACTATGTAGAGTATGAGAATATGACAGAGCGTATATGCATTTGTATATACATACAGTACAGTGTGTTTTAGTGTTTTAGCACGTATGAAATTCTTCGTCAAGTATTCTGACGGCATAAACTTCTTTAATTTTTAAGCGTGAAACAATTATGAAAATTAATATGAAATAAAATGTTATAGAAAGTATGCGTTAGCTCATAATTCACAGGTTAGATATTTGTATTAGAGTTTATCACATTATGATACAATATGAAAAAGGACGATATTTTCATAAGTTATCTTGAGACGCTTTATTTGCTCTTCATTATCATCAGCGTCTAATTATTACTTCATCTAAGTCGTAATAGTCTGATAAAATATTAAAATAATTAACTAGTCCCTCTTTCATCAAAACACGGATTGATTAAAGAAGATTTAAGGAGAAGAAAGTGTGTAATGATTATTACGCCATAGGAAATATCCTCGTTAGAATATTAATAACAAATATCACTAAATTCGTTATTTGTCTGTATGCGTAAACCGTGTCGTAACACTAATCCACAACTTAGAAGATAGAAGAAACAACAAACTATATTTAAAAGCCAACAATAGATAATTAGCAACAAATAATTTCGAATCGAGAGAAAATTCTAGAAAAAGAACGGACAAGAATATTGAATTGCAACCCCCACACTTGGTAAGAAACGATAGCACGTCTAATTATGCCACCATTTGAACGCCGACCATGAGGGGAGCAGTAATTCTCCTGGTCCGATCGTAACCCAATTTGTATCGATCCACGGATGCATTTCCAGTAATATTTAGCTAGATTTTACAAAAAACCTCCGATACATTGTGACTTAAGAGTATAGTATTATATTAATTATCTGTAGTTCAGATATCGTCCTTGTATTTATTTTATAATTTCGTCAGTTACAGTCAATTGTTATATAATTGAAATTTATTATATTGAAGCATGGATTTAGGATATTTTTGGTGTTCAATAATATTTATACATGATAATATATTCTTTTGATTGTAATTTTTTTACAGATAAGTTTAAATCAGCGTCCCGCCTGCGACGTCGCCCATTCAATCAAATTTAAAGATACACATATATAGACAGGTTTTACCGCTATGTTCCCGTTCCCATGGGATTTCTGGGACAAAAACTATCCTATATCCTTTCTCGGGTCTCAAACAATTTCTGTACCATCATCCAAGTCGGTTCTATGATTTATCCATGAAGAAGAGACAGACAAACAGGCAGACCGACAGACAGATAGGAATTTCTTAGATTCCATTTTGTACTAAAACTATGTTATCGTTTTCGTTTAAACGGTTTTCGATGTCAGTCATTATTTCGAATTCAACTCAAAGAAAAAATTCACTTTCATGAGGCGTAATCCATAAAAGTGCTTAATATAACAATTGTAATTAACGTTGTTTTATTACCCTCAGCAAAAATAGACGAACAAATATATATTCAACGTCAGTCAAATACACTGGTTATCATATGTAATATCTTTATGATGTGCAGGCAAACATAACGTTATTACGCTGATAGTTACGCGACCTTCTAAAATTACGTATCTAATTTGCGCTTAAACCTGTGAACGCCAGTACATTGTGAAGCATGTAGAATATAAACTTTGGTTGATGCTAATCAAAACGGTTTTGTATGAAATTCTACTTTCAGTTACGAAGACATTGCCACTGATAGTACTTCTATATTTCATCACATATTTACTTTTAATAAAGGAAGTACAATAATTTCTTAACGCTTGTAGTAGCGTACATTTTGCTGAAATTAAAGATTTACAAGTACAATCCTTTTAACGTAAGATCTATACATTTCGCAACTTATAATTAGAAGGCGCTTTGATAAATAAAAATACATATCGAGAACTATATTAGAATACATAACGAGAATTAGTATTTGCATTGACGTTTGTTTATAAAACACCAGTGTGGTTTTTTCAATAGTTTTCGAGAAAAATCACTGTCGTATCAATATAATTTGCACGAAATTGAAATTAATTATTAATATATTAATTATTGAAATGAATTATTTTAAATTTTATATTGAGACTATATATTATTTCGTTTTTTATTAGGTAGTCTGTTGTACCAGAGCAGTAAATTTTTATAGTTTTTAAGATAGAATACATTAGCCTATATGTAAACAATAAATATGAAATAACATTTAAAAGCACAACTATATATATTATTTAAATCTAGGATTTTTCATTGAAAAGGGTTTCAATTAAAACCGATAGACAGCTGCCTACGTCTGCAACCGATGATTTCCTTTAAAAGAAGATAAGGCATCTTCAAGAACTCTTATATTCTCGGAGAATTCTTATTATTTCTTATCTTCTTATGTACATAGAATATAGACATCCAATTAACAACACGTAACCCACAATTTTAATATAATAGTTATCACTTTTGGGTCTAACTGTATATACCATAATTGTATTTTAGTCTTCAACTGAGACAAGATAGGTTCAAGACGTTTCAGAATCTTTGTTATACATATCTGTACCTAGACTGCTCCAAGCTTACGCTTAGGTAGATATTGTCCCGTCATGCGTAATTCGGTCGATGTTGTCAAGGAGATATCGTATCTACGAGATGTACCTATATGTATTATTTTGATTCATGTGCAACGCCCAAGTTCAAACATAATATGGAAAAATACCTAACCAACTTATGATAGTGAATATTTTTGAACCTTTGCTTTTTATATAATAAAATGATTTTGGTTAATACATATATATGATGAATCTATTCTGATTTGTGTTGGAAACGGTAAATAAGGATAAATTATTGCAACATATTCATAACATAATTTAAATGCATATAAATAGCGTAGTATGCATATCATACAGTGCGTACGGTAAGAAAATTACATTTATTATTATTACAATCTATTGTTAGGCTTAGGAAAAGCATTAGAAATATTATGTACCCGTAATGTAACCGACCGGCATAAAATGTTCCATGAAAAAATAAACCTATAATATAACTGGATGTATATCACAAGCTAAGCTTTAACATCATTGAAATTACTTAACTTACTCAAAACCCGCCCCGGTCTTTATCCCATTATGTAAACTTATTTATAAATCTAAATTAACAGTTCTCAAATTTACATCTTTCACTAAAAAGTATTTTATTTATACTGCATAATTATTATTAAAAATAATTAAACCGCCTTCAAATTGACAGATTGAGATCAAATTATACTGGGCAGAACCACATGGCAGGCATCAGCTTTCAAATAAAAAAATTAATCACAAAAATCAGAAAAGTTATGAGGTAACAAACACAAAAAATAAAGTCGAATCAAACTTCCTCCCCTTTTGAAGTTGCTTGAAGAAAAAAACTGATTAAGCATTATTCTGCTCTTAAATAGAAAACCTGACGTACAAGCTCCATTTTGCATAACATCACATTAAGGAAAAAATGTATTAAAACAAACAGCATTATCTCACAATTTTATCCGAACCCAAAATCTGGCATTATACTATTAACCTATCTCAACAACCTATATTGGTTTCGTTATCTTTTAATACTGGTTTAATATTTTTTGTAAAAAAAGAACAAAATTGTCGAAGTCCACAACAAATTCGAACTCTAAATACATCAATACTCATTACCCTGACAAATGCAAAACTCGTAACTGTGTTATGCGCATTTCATTTCAATGTTTGCCACAATATTAATCGCCCACAAGCGACAGGATCTAATAACGTACAGAGGTGTACACAATTATAATGACTGATTTGCAGCTATGCATTTCAAACAGTCCGTGTAATACACTAAGTATATATTGAATCTGTGTTCAAACTTCAAGTAACTAAGCGCTGAATCGGCAAATGTTTACCGTAACATATTCATCTTAGTATTTACCTGGTAGAGTAAACGAATTCAGAGTCTCGTATAAATGTTTGTGGACAGGAAAGCGATAGGTTTTTCTGTGATTACTTATCAGACTAAAATTAATTACTTGCTTGTAATAAAATACATATAAATGAACAGAGCATTTCCACAGATTATACATGATTCTATGACTCGACAAAGATTTCTTCATAAAATTATTTTTTACTGTGCCTAAGTCAAGCCATTGAATGATATTTACCTTAATAACTAACACAAACAAAAATTTGTGAATGAAACATTAATATTTATTCATCAGTATGTAAAAATTCACGGAGACCCGAATGTAAGCTTGATCTCTATATGCGTTTGGTACAATACTTACGTTTTGTATGTAGTACTGTCTGTAGTAGCATAAACACGAATTGTAATATTAGAATGATAATCTACATTCACTTTTAATTAACTATAATATTTCATGACAACTTTCTTAGTATGACATGAAACTGGTGCATTGTAAAATAGGTA
This sequence comes from Zerene cesonia, assembly GCF_012273895.1. Classification (NCBI taxonomy): domain Eukaryota; kingdom Metazoa; phylum Arthropoda; class Insecta; order Lepidoptera; family Pieridae; genus Zerene; species Zerene cesonia. Next base: position 2,718,731 of record NC_052106.1, on the reverse strand, counting down.
GACATTATATTTGTTTCATATTTTGACCGAGATAGAATATGTTCATAAGTTTAAAAGATCAGCTTTCTAATGAAGATCTAAGTTAATCTCTCCACAAGTATTAGTGTAAGTAAAATATATATATTTTTAATTGTGAACAATTTAAAAATCTTGCAACAAGAATTATTAAATTTCAGTAAATAACATGTGAATCTTTTACTTATGCTTTCAAAATTATTGTAATGTATTACTTACTACTAGTGTGGTATTATATTATCTGTGGTATTACAATGTTATGAGAAAAATCACAATATTATCAATTGATAAATCGTTAATAACTCCGTACGGAGGAAATTTCGTTGATGGCAATATTTCCGCATGTCGCCATTATGGTTGTATTTATAGCATAATAAGATTTAGTTTCCATTTAAAATTGGATTAAATCATTCTACATTACAGTGAAACTACATTAAATATTATTTAACGCCTATCGCTTATAAAAAGCAATAGCACAATACCACTATTGTCGTTAAATTTTATACAGGAAACAAAAAATAATCTTATAACATTTAGCCACTCTGCCCTGTTATTACCTAAATATATTAAAACTTCGATAAATTCTCTAAAATATTCAGTTGTAATTTAATTTCGATACATTCAAATTACTATTAAATATTAAATGCACATCAATTGAACACGGGCGACAAAATTAGAAAAGTATTAAACCCACCAGTGATATTATGAAATTCTGTAATTCTAGCAATCATTTCGAGAATTTGATACTGATTTAACCTTTAAATAGAAACTTTGACACTTGACCTATAAGTTCGACAGGCGGATAGGAGTGGACAATTCGACCCGTCTATCTTGGGAGTTCCTTTTATAGCCAATCAATTTAAAATATGTAACAAGAGCGGTTTTGAGGTATTGTCATATTTAGAGGTTCGGATGAGATTGAAGAATAATTTTAACTGTGTAGATATTTGTTTTAGAGGATATGTAATCTGATGAAAGCAAATAGACCAAGTTTAATGGATAGGTACACTACTCTATTTATTTGATACATCGATAAATGTGTGTTGTAGGTGAATACTACTCTTATAATCAGAAAGGCTAAACTGCGACTTTCTTCACATATATTTAATTTAATACAAATTATTAATTAATCTAATAATTGTAACTTTGAATGTGCTTCACAATCATTTACTATCCACTTTGTCATAAATCAAGCAATGCGTAATAAAAGACAAAACATTCGGTTCCATCGTTGTGCATTTTTGAAAAGTCATTGAAAAAGCCTAGATTTAGAGGTATTAGTCTAGTTGCCTTTATAAGCGGATTGGCTCTGAACAAGGGATTTGGATCTCCACACTAGAATTGATATAACATGGCATTTGACCCGTGTATTTTGCGAATTCCTTATTCCGTATGAAAGTACTGTTATCATTTTATGAAGAATTGTGAGCTATCTCTCGATAAATACACGTGTAGTTTTATTATAATAGTAATTCATTTTCGCTAGTTTCATGGAATTACAGGGTAATTATGACGCTATATATTTATATGCGAAAATATTTCAATAAGTTATAAACTTTTCTACATTAGTAACAGAATAATACAATAGCGATTCTTATGAAACTAATTAATTAGTCACTCATTAACCTCATTAGAATAATATCGTGTATCGATTTGCTGTAAGATATTGCAACAAATTATGAACAATTCATAGTGTCCAGAAAGTTACAAATACATAACGCTTTACGCAATGATACACACACTGACATTTTTTTTATGTAATATATGTGTAATGAAACTACAATTTAAATGAAAGTGCTTAAATATCTCAAGCACGATTTATTATAAAACTGTCATATATTTTTCTTTATTTACACAAAACAATAAATTCAAGGAAATAATTCTGAGCCGTAATACAATTTTACATTATCTTGGCACCACATGTATTTCATTCATAGTACTCGTATTGCATCACATTGAATTAACATTACATTACAATCCCTGTCATTGAAATCACATAAAGTTAAATCAATGTCTATTTAAACTAATTTATTTCTCAAATCTAACTAGATCTTGCCGGACCTATACCAAAGAAGGCATGGTCACTTTTTCTCACTTAAAACTCAGACAAGCATCTGGCCCAAGAAACTCTTGAGACCATATCAAAATGAACCGTTTAACAATTCATTATTGCATTTAGAGTATCGCCAATTAATGTATGCAATAAAATACCCCTATTGTATTATCAAAATCTTCTGAAGCCTACTATAATCTTCCAAATATCAGTTGCGTACCAAAAAAATATGGAATAAGGTATCGTTCGCTTCCCGGTTTATCTAAACACCGAACAACTAAAATACATAGACGTTAAAATGGATTGCCTTACAACAAAACGACGTGATCTTGTCACGCTAGTCAATCTATTTTAAGTCCGTCAATCTTCAGATCTTCCGGGCCAATGATCGGGTGTCGTGCAAAAACCTCGCTTAGTTTTAACTATGCGCTATGATTTACTAAGATAACCAATAACCTTAGCTCTAACAATGTACCAAAATTTAAGTCCATTTTCGTCTGCCTGAATAAAAAATAATCATATAAATAAACAAGGTTATTTGATATAAGCATTGTGTTTACGTGAATTTTATAAATAAAGTTTTTGGTAAGTAAAACACTCAATGACTCTTGCAACAATAACAAAACAAATTATTATTACTCTTATAGAATTATATAATCTGTATTTCTCGCAATAGATGGAAGACGGCCACAAATAGTATTTTAATTACAGTGAATTTTAAGAGTAAAGGTGCAATACAATTAATTTTATACAAATCCGATATTCATCTTTCCTTTTTGGTTCATTATTTTCCTGTCGCTATTCCATTTATTTGCGGTTGATTCAATAGGTAGATATTTGTTCTATTTTCAGCTTGGTGTCGGTAATTAAATTTTATTTCAACAAACATCAAAATATACTTCAATGGATGCAATATGGAGCATAAAGTTGGAAATTTTTAATTTGAAGAAAGGTTTAAAGTTAAAAATACCGTAATACTATTTGCATAACTGATATTTAATTGATCCACTCATAATAAAATAATACAGCTTAAAACATCAACGCTCTTATCTTTTAACAGCACAAAATGTTATAGAGAAACAAAAAACGTTTTGATCGAGACAACATTAATACGTCTATTCACCTCTAATTAGCATCATTAATCATTAACACACCCACAAACTTCCTACGTCACCGGCTATTTATACAACACTATTCTGTATGATACAACACTATAAACAAGGTATATATTTTCGCATTATTTCGATCGAAGAACAAACAGTTTGTCTACCATTTATTTATAATTACTTCAGTGCCATACTGAGATTGTAATATTAACGTATTTTCTTGAGAGATTGCTTCTAACCTCTTAAAATATATTTATTAATGAAAACACGTATATATTAACTCGGTTGAATACAACCCTAATTTTGTTTTTCCTAAGATTGTATCATTCAATGTCCTATATTACATCATCGCGGAAAATACTTCAACTCATTCGTGTATTAAAAATTTTACATTTCATATTAAGTCAATTAACCAATTAAAACATTTTTCAAAATTTTATTCCTTTAAAGCAATTTGATAGTAAGAAGATCGTAAAATCGATTCGTTAATGTTAAAAAAGTATCTGTAACATCACTATCTCCACAACAAATACATATATAGACTTTCAAATAATACAAATATTATACAAGTACAACGTCACTTATATTCAAGATATATAAGGGAAATATTTTGATAAATAACCCATTTTGGTGTAGGCTTAATCACTTAGGTTTCTTAAACATCTAAGTATATTTTTCTGTCCCTACATAAACTCTACATAATTCCACTACTGATCAACCCTCGTCTCTCACTGTTCGAATCACAGATAATTGATAAGATATTGCTAATGTAAAAGCTTTGCTAAGGAAACTCAAAGTAGATACTGTCTGTGATCATGTATCGCTTTTACAAATTGGCTTCTATCAACACACATAAAAACTTATCTGATACTTACGGTAATTTGAAATTGAAACGAACATTCTAACAATTGTTATCAGTAAAGTAGTCGTATTTATTGGTTAAACATATATAATATATGAAGTGCTCAAAATTGCTCTGATGTAATGTTTATTCGTTTTCAATTAATTAAATATTCGATAATATTGTTTTAAATGTTTTTAAGAGTTATCTTTTTAAATGTACATATCCTGAAGAATCCTTTATTTAACAAACTGTTTGAAGTTTCACAGGTTACTCTCTAGGAAATTAATATGATACATATAAATACACAGCAAAATATATATCAATATGTTTACGATAGATAACCTGAACTCTACGCATTACTACTTTATACTGTTTTGAAGGGAAACAAAATACATTCCCATTAAGTTAAACCAAATAAACTCCGTATTACAGTGTGAGCTGATACTTCCAACTCACTGGGACTAAACAAGTTTTATTAACTGACGAAATAAACTAAGAAGGCTATTGTATACAGTCTCATCGAACACTAATTAAATTCCTTCCATTAACTGTAATATTTTCGTTCCTGGAAACATAAAGTAGAGAATAATAACGAATGAGTAAATATTTGATTAAATATCAAAATAACGAGATATTTCTTTCGATTTTATAATCAAAAGATGTCAAAACAAAATATATCTATTATTAATATCTATATTTTACGTGTGAAGGATTCGATATATTGTATCCGAAAGAAATCAAGTTCACCTAACGATAGACAACTATAAAACCAGTATTTTTATATCACTTTTAATACACTACCGCAATTATTTCGATCTCATACAGCCTTACCACAATCTCGGTTATAAGAATTCCCAATCCATACTAAGGATGTTGAGAACCGGACAACAGTCAGAGAAATTTCAAATGTTTCTTTTGGGGTGTGATACTAGCATGATATGTTTGAAGATATTATATTTTTATAGATTTCATTAAATATACAGAATGAAACTTTTTTGACAGTTTTGTTATGATTTTGTTTATATGTTTTACAGAAGAGATATTATATACGTTGCTGACTCTATTTACACTCTCACCTCAACATGGATACAATTAAATAATCATAACAATAGTAAAAAAAATAAAAAAAATGTTATCATCGAGCAAGTCACAATATATTTCTATTGAGTTTAAACATTTGCACTAGACGTTAACATTATAAGTGTCACAATAATCGTCAAACAAATTAAACAACCATTAAAATTATATTTTGAGTAATGATATTAAACAACTGCAATAAAAACTAAAAGAGTAAACTAAAAAGACTAGACTAACAAGAGATTTTAGTTTTTATTGCGGTTTTTATTGATATTGCCTCTATTCTGATTATAATTTCGTCTGTACATAATAAAAATATCCGTAGGTAATAAAAGGGTGAATTATTTGTAAAATACACGTGCGGGTTATAATAACTCACAACCTGGAACATTTTATAAAATACAGATGGAGCGGAAAACTCTATCTTTACACATTTCACTAAAGGCTCCACATCTAGCAGCTTTCTAATACAACTTTACGCTATTTTATGCTCCTGCATCAAATTCGTTATCGTTATCAAAATATTTATCAGAGATGCGCACGCGCATACATTTACCGTGCACCTAACCTAAAACAAGCAGTCGCGTGCCGACCGCCAAAGACGGCGGACGTGTTTTGTTTTATTTAAAAAATACCTCGTGGACTGACCGCGTGCATCACAAAGTTATAATTATGGTGAGTGGGATATTCTTATTATTAGACTGTGCACTTAATACTAACACAAAAATTGTAATAGTTTTTAAATATTATAAATTTTAAACATGATGCAACTGAAATAAGAAACAAGCGCTTACAATAGCAGTGTATGTACCGGCAAAAAAAACGTTTCCAGTTACATTATAACTGAAATCGTTTATGTCTTAATTAATTGCACTAATATTCACGCGATGTTGAATTCAGTGAACCATATCTTAATAACATAATTTAATATGGTACTATTTAGTAAACATTCATCAGCGTCATCAATTAAATAAAAAGAACTATTAAAAATTCAAGCCTATTTCGCTTTTTCTTTTATGAATTAAGTTACATAATTTGATAGGATTTTAATAGCAATAGTAAGTTTTTGATTGTATTGTAAATATGTTAAAATTGTAAATAAACTGCATTGACATCAAAAAATATTCTCCTTGGTACGTGTTCTTCAAATTGCCAACACGTGCATAATTATCTTGAGACGCGACATTTTCACGCGTTCAACTCAGCACTAAATATGATTTTCATCAAATAATAAAGTGATGTATTGATATTATCAGGTGTTATTAAGCGACGTAATACCTTGTGTATTACCTGATAAGAGATTGTTAATAGAGCAACATATAATTGAATAAATGAGCACTCTATTTATTTGAAAGAGCAATTAGTCGATATTAGAAATAAAAAACAGATGGCAACTATTCTAAAGTGTACTGGCATTCACATTTAAGTGGTTGGAAAATAAATGCTGAATAGATTTTTTCGTTTTGAAGTTATATGCAACAAAGTCCACCTGTATCCTAAATAAGGACAAATGTTTTGGAGATATGATAATATAGTTTTATCGCAATACTCAATATCGCAAATTAAATATATAAGGCCAGCAATTTTTTCATTTCAAATATTTTTATTGTTCTATGTATTGTATTTTTATTTTTATTGTTCTAATAATAGAACGCGACATCCCTTTCTTTGTAACTGTCAACTGGTAGATATTTGTGAAAACGCGTGGTTATTTTAACAATATTTCGTTTGCAAGTGTACTTTTGCGATGTTAATCAATTCACAACTCGATTGTTCAATTGTTCTGAATAAATAACAGTTTTGTAGGAACTGTGTAATGACCGTTAGAGGTTGAATATGGATTCAATAGTCTCATAGCATAAATCTTAAGTTAAATCAATTATTATGTTTACTGCGTTTTGTAAACTCAAAAAAAACAGTTCCTGAAAAACACGATTTAAGTATTATACAATAATAAATAACAATACAGGGTTTATACTCCGTATTTTTTTATTGGTGATCAAAATTGTGTGGTATTTCATGTACCTTTTATTATTGTTATTGCTCAATATTGGTGTATGTTCACGTTAATTATTGATAAAATTCCAGGAATGGAGATATAAGTGGTAGCTAAAATATATTATTTTATAGTCTATGTTGTAACATTCGAGAAAAATGGCTAAGTTTAAAACTATTTAGTATATACCTTGCTAAACTATCCACCCCTTGCTTTAACTGATGAGTTTTTAAAACACGGCTATCAATTCGTGGTAATTTTTATGGTTTAAAGTAATCATAGTATGGCATTGTGTCATGTTTTTACTCAGAAATTGTAAGGGTATACTTTAAACAATAGCTTTCTCTATTGCTATTTAATACTTCAAAAAGTCGTGAATGAATAGGTAACGGATGTTAGAATCAATGATGTTTCGTTTCTATCCAATTTGTTTAACTAGGTACCTGCCAGTTTTGATATTCATTTCGTCTCGTTTATTAACAAATTTTTGTACATTCAAAAGCATACTTTAAGATTATGAATAAAATATGTCAATAGAAATACGGAACAATAACCATGCTTTTATATTATCCTGAAACTTTACAAGGGCTAAAGTTTTGCAAATAGTTCTACTACATACTTTTATAGTATTATTATATACAAAGTCGCTTTCCGCCGTCTGTGTGTCTGTATGCATAGATCTTTAAAATTACGCAACAGATTTTCATGGGGATTTTATAGATAGAGTGAATCAAGAGGATAGTTTATATGTATAAAAGCATTGAAAAAAATAGGGGAAAGCGATTTTACTGCGTATTAAACAAAAAACCAATAAGGTAACAGGTATACGAAACCTAATATTTAAAATAATGTACACGATAGAGCATCTATGTTGAAATAATGACTGTTTTAAAAAAGATTTGTGTGAAAAGGAATAAGGCTGACTCCTTTATGGTCCTACATTAAACTAAGCAAACAACAAATCTGAATAGAAGTCATAAAGACAAGATAAGAAAAATACGTTTAAGATTCTCATTCTTCGAAAATATTTGTTTTGGAATTAAGAAGAACAGCCTATTACATGGCAAATTAATTCAATATACCATTTCTAAAATCAAAATCTCAGTAAACAAAAGAAATATCAAGAGTAGGTACACAACATCACGGCAATGAGTGTCTTCTTAGAAATTGACAGCAAAGCAATTAAAACTGACACCAACATGACAATGAAATAATTAGCACAAAATGATAAAGACATTAAAACAATTGCTATTTGAGATAACGTTTGTCACAAAGCGTCTTCCAAAATATGTAACAGTCGTCACTAAAACTAATCTAAGAATATAGCCTACAAATAACATGCAAACGAAGATTGTGTGTTTGCTGCTACTAATTTAAATGATATCAAAGCCTTATAATTAACCTGTGATGGTATTATCACCTGCAAGATTCTATCATAAGCAAATAAACCCTTTATCCCTACTAATATTATATATGCGAAAGTAACTCTGCCTGTCTGTCTGTTACGCTTTCGCGCCTAAACCACTGAACCGATTGATGAAATTTGGTAGACAGAACTGAACATGGAAAAGGACATAGGATACTTTTTATCGCGAAAAAATGGTAGAAGGGGTTGAAATAGGGGATGAAAGTTTGTATGAAAGCTCGTTATTGTCATTTCGATTTAGATGAAGTTTGGTACAAAGATGAAGCTGAACTTAGGAAAGGATACTTTTTAGAACGTTCGGTTTTAGGTCTAGCCGTTGGGAAAACCATATAGGCTACTCCTTACCATGTCGCGCGATATAACCGAGCTCCACGCGGGCGAAGCCTCCGGCAGAAAGCTAACATAAAAACCTTATACCTTCTATGCGGTGCGCATAACTTAAATTGCATAAGGAAAAATATTATGAGTATTCTATTTTTTTAAATAAAAATAATGCATTATACATTTTACAGTACTTAAGTACGATTTTTAGGTTGTAGAGTAGTTGATAAACGGATTTAATACGGCTTACACCAGTATTAATTGCATATGATATGATATAATATGACTGCATTATAGCCTTTTTATAACCCTGTGACCCCCCCCCCCCCTAGAGTGGAGACAAATATGCACTGATAATGAAAATAATTAAAACAAAATACTAACAACAAAAACGAAACCGCCTTCAAAATGTCAGTCAAAAGATCAAATTGAAATAGGACCACACGGCCACCACCAGCTTTAAACAAAAGAATCAAGAAAATCGGTTCATCTAGCACAAACACACTGAGGTAACAAACACAAAAAAACAGTCGAATTGAGAAGCTTCACCTTTTTTTCAAGTCGGTTGCAAATGTACAATAAATAAGCCCTAACTCTTATGACGCATTTATAATAAACCAATCGTAATGAGCTACATCAAACACAAATACGAAGTTAACAATAGCCGTATAAAATTGCTAAAATTACACTCAAAATAATAACCTATTGAAACAAATGCGTACTACAATTATATATACTTATAAATTTACATTTGACACGACTTGTTATCAAACCCATTTATGGCCGTAGAATAAAATGGTAATGTTAATTTTCCATTGTTGTATTTTTGTATTAGAAAATAACAGCTGTACCGATTCTGCAACAAGAATATAACAGGTGTACCATGATACCATAAATGCAAATATGCGTATAAAAAGTTGATTTTTCATGATTAATTGGAGATCGCTTCATTTTAGGTGAATTACAATTATCAACTACATTTTAAACTTGTGTGTATATAATATGCATAATCATATGTATATAATTTCTAATGTCTAGAAGTTTTATAGCAATTATATTCTGAACATTACAAAGCGTCTCTGCCCTATTTACTTTATCACAATAAATATCGATCTTTATCACATAAAATATCGATGTAATAATAAAATGCTTGATATGAAACATATCTTTTGTTTATTCGTGTCCAATTATTTACAATTTTATCAGATTAAAATTACATTTTGTTTCCTAGAGATTTTCATCCTTTTTTTTAAGTGAATGCAAATAGAAGATAATATAGTAAATTCGACTCTCTATAATTTTTGTTTAGTGTTTATGTATCACAAAAACGCCGCGAATATTATTATTATTTTTTTATTTATTTGTTCACACCAAATAGAACTTACTATCATTACAGGATCCTAATTCGACAGAGTTCTATTATAAAAAAAGGAAAACAAAACTAAAAAACTATTTCAAACAAAAGAAACAAAACTTTGTTTATCATAGCTTATTTATTACAAAAGCAAAGATTGTATAATAGTACCTTTGAAAATTAGTTTTATCACGTCTATTGAAGCGTTACTGTATTTTTTTGCAAAATATATAGATACTAACTGGACCCTTTACATGCGTTGTACTCGGCCAAAATGTAGCATATGGGCTAATTCAATATCCCGTATCTTTGTACGAAATTTCTTTCAAATTTCTTCCCACTGTTTTGTGCGATACAGTAATAAACATGCAATTCACCATTCCATTCTTCCAACTTTCCCGTTTATAATATTAATGGGATTTCGTCTTTTGCGAAGGATGTCACAAATCACAAAAGTATAGAACCACACCTATATAATACAAATAAAAAAAAATCAACAAACATGTCCGATTAATGAAATAAAACTGCCAAATAAAATTTAAATATTGTTGTAAACAAATATAGTATTTGTTAATCAAATATTTCATTTTCTGCGTATTGTTAATTATCACGAAAGCGTCACTTGCCAGCGAAACACAAATCAAACATATTATATTACACACGATGCACTCTATCAAGAGCTTATTTCAAAATAATCCTGCTTTTATACCTTCATATTCGCTATTTCAATTTCAGTAATTATGCGTCACTAACAAAGCACTCACAAATTTTCCTTTTTTATGCATTACCGCTAAAATGTAAAATGGAGCATGATACAATAAGCCGTCTGACTGCTTTGTCCATCCATACAAATTAGCTCTTTGTATTGAAAGCTCGGATAAAATAACCGACTATTAGACAGAATAATACATTATGTTATTGGAATTGTTTGCAATGTGGGAAAGAATTCTAACGTGTCAGTGCAATTTTATTTATAATACTTTTTTGTTTCTTTTATTATCGTTGTTGAAATTGTTATTTGGTGAAGTGTTTTTGTCCATACCACGTGTTTATGCTGTACGTCTTTTATTTCTTAACGACGTGAGTGATAATTAAAACTTGAAATACAATAAAAGCATAGGTACACTAAAAAGACCTCAATAAAAGAGTTTAGGTACTTAAAAATCACATATACCATACCCTTACAGACTAAAATGATATTTAAAATCTGTCAAAACATAGATAAAAAAACATAACCTACGAATTGAGACCCATCGGTCGTTTGGGATTGTCAGTTAAAATAAATAATAAATGTGACGTATAGCCTCAAGACGCGCTTAAATATCGATGAACCGGTCGCACCGTGATCATAGATCGTTTTTATATTTGACAGTCTGTTTTTATTGAAGTTATAACTAATTCACGGCCATGTCCGACAATCACGGTCACTTAATGTCGATCGAAATATACGCAATCACGCCTCTCCAATTAAACCATTTTTATTTTAATTGCCTCGTCTGCGTTGTGGTTATAAAACTACGACATGTCTATTAGGAATAAAGCAAAATCTGTTTTATGGTATATACGATATATTATAAAACCTAACTATCAACAGAATTTTAACCCTAAAATCAACAGATTTATTTTATAGAAAAAGGAAAACAAAAGTTTTTTCATAGATAAATAAGAACATACATCTAATTTAACTCATGTATTAGAAGTACTTTCGGTGGAATTAACCCAATACATATTATAGCATTTTAACCAAAATATCTAATATCAAAATAATAATAATCACTTAATCAAAATTTTTATGAACCTTATATCTTCAACTTAAAATTAATATCGTTTTCTAGGGGCGATTAAGCATTTGTCGTGAATGGCCATTTAATTACAAAGACATTATTGAAATACTGGCTACATGAAAAGTTTTTTATTATACGTAAACATTAATCTGCTCCTCATTAATTTGCCGACAAAACATATTAAGTAGGGCTCAAATAATATGTACTGTTATCTTTTTCTTCTCAGACTATACAATACAGTCAATGATCGTATTTCTTAATTAGGAAAATCAAAATAATTTTTCAGTTGCTCATTAAATTTTACAGCCAATCATGTCTATATTAATAAAAAAGAATCGCCAAATGTTGCTAAGCGTAAAACTCAATAACGGCTCTAATAATTCGACTTATTTGTCTTTTACGTTTGTAAGAAGGTACAAAGAAGGTTCTAAGGGAGATATAAAACGTACGGGTGAGGCCGGGGCAGAACACTAATTCTACGTAAATAGATTTATGGATATGGATAACATAACTCATCCAAGTATACTATTATTTATTTAATGATCATATCTATCGATATTCATACGTGCGTATTGTTCTATAATAACATATATCAATAACATATAATCTATAATAACATACAGAATAGACTGAACAATATACAACAGAAAGTATTTTGTTAATACAGAAAAGGAATTTTCTGCCTCTTTATAATACTTTTAGTTTTTTTTTTTTTTTGTTTGTGAATTTGTGACGTTGTGCTCTGATAGAACTGAACCGATTTGTTATTGTTATAGTCTATATTTTATTTTAGTTTTATCCCTGATCAACCTGGTAGGAACCGTGACGAGCGAGAGTTTGTACTATTTATATTCACACTAATATATTAACAAAGCATATTAACAATCATTGAATTCAATGCACATAGTTACAAGAGAGTGGTTGCAAAGTCATAGTATACTTACCTGCAAGTAACAAATACAGCGATACATAAAAGTTTTCTACCTTCACGTATTGATTCCTAAGATTCCCACGGTACGGAGGAGACGAGATCGATGCGTCTTACTCAGACTACTGGGTGACCTAGTTTCTGCCACATTTCCTAGAAATTAGCTCCGCCGATGTGCTCTTAAATCTTTTTATTTTTTTCTCAATGTTACAACTACTCAATAGATTACAATTACTATTGTTAATTCGTTCTTTCTTTTAATTAATTGTAACGCCCACGTAATCTGAGAACATAAAAAATTGTGTGGGTTTTTTATGGGTTCAGAATTCAGATAACGCGGAAACGTTGTGTCATTTTTTTTTCTTAATACCTTTTAGTTAAAACAAGCAACAAGTGCCGTCCAAATTCAACTCTGTACTTATGTATTTGTTTCTTTATCATATTATAAACATATAAAATAATAAATATTAAATTTGTACGTAAAAACAATGAAAACGAACAAAAGATATGATGGAGCACCAACCGCGCTGGTGGTTCACCACAATCACGTATGAAAAAAATGCATTACTCGCTTAAGGTTAGGGAATAGGGAAACGGTTGACGACGGTAATAAAGGTATATAATGGGAAGAGCGAGGAAAAGAACACGGGTACACTACGTACCAAATTTTTTTGTTTATAATACATATTTAAAAATATAAGAAAAAATAAAAAAAACGTAAGAATAACTAAACTGTTTGACAAGACAACAAACTGTTTTCAGCGACACACACATACACAGAAAAAATTCAAGGCGTATCAATTTAAAGTACACTCTTAGAATAGAAATCGGTATCTTTACGAGCACGTCTCATTTTGATGGTGTTTTCCTGCTTCAACATGGCTATCGACTAATCTAATTGATTGGCAATCTATACCTTAATTAAGATTCAAGGCCCGTGATAGCTTCTACTTTTGTAGCAAGTCCTGTATTATATTATGTCCGCAATAAATCAAACATAACTTTATATCAATAATGTTATGAATAATAAACAATTACAATTTTGAAACTTAAGAATTAGATTAAATGCTTTCCTTTCATAAATGTAATTAACTCTAATATAATATGCATGTTTCTGTTATTTTTTTTTCGGAGTTGAAACGCTGGATAAATAAATTTACATATGCACTATGCATATATATACAAAGAAACTAGCTTAGGTCAGAAAGTCGGTGGTCCGTATCACACCCTTCTCATTCCATTACTTACAAACCCTTTCCTTATCACATACACTTTAAAAGTGGACAACGGATTCGCAGAGGTCATTCCTCTTGGTCGCGGACGTATTTTAACCAGCTCCTGTGGCCCCTTCACTCAAGTGGCTAGACGGAACACAGTGGGTTTTTGGTCGGTAAGAATCCAACATAACCCACGGCTCCATCCCCGGGGGCCGTGGGTATCTATGCAAGATTTCCCCACTATAAGAAAAATAAATGAGGTCATTCCTCTGCAAATGTTCATGGGCACTGGTGATCGCTTACCATGTTCGGTTTCACACTCGATATAAAAACAAAAGCAGGGTAGAGACAAAATATTTTTTATCGCCATTCCATTATTATGGAATCCCATACTTATCCCATTTTTGTTTAATTTACACTGAATTCTAGTAAGGCAAGAAACTTTTTTTTTATGTCACAGTCAGCAATGGGGCTGGTGGGACGCCTGATGGTAAGCACTACCACCGCCCATGAACATTTGGAGAGGCATAAGGTCCATTGCAGACCTTACGCCTCTACAAATGGATTGCCGACTTTAAATTGGGAAGGGATTAAGAAAGGATTGGCGAGAGGAATAAAGGAAAGGACTGGGAAGGGGAAGGAAAAGGATATGGGCCTCCAGCTCCCCCACTCACCGAACGAAATACAGCAGAATGCTATTTCACGCCGGTCTTCGGTGGGGGTGTGGTACTTCCCCGGTGCGAGCTGGCCCAATTCGTGCCGAAGCGTGCTCGACTACCACATACAAAACTACTGCATGAACATCTTTCAATTTTGAATTCTAATTTAGGCTTATCTGTGGTATCTATGGTATTTCATGTACGTATTGTTCTTTAAATTGATAATACACTTAAATTTTCAGTTCCTTTTCCATATCAAAATAATTCTTATTTTGCTTACGTAATTTAAGTATGAGAACGTGATTGCGAACAATTCTCTATTATTTTTCTTATTCTAAATACTTTTTCATATAATACGTGACAGATAAAAATATTAATTTTAACGGAAAAATACTAGCATGAATATAATATCTACTTCATTAGTAAAAGGAAATATCAAGTAATTGGACGTAGTTATCTTTGTGCAAAAAGTAAGGAAAATACATGAAAAAAAATTGTAAGTGATCCACTCAATGCCACTTACTCGATACAAAACAAATTCATGGCAATTTTAGGTACTTTTATAAAATAAAAACACATTTTAAACTGCAGACTTTTTAGGAATAGACTGCTCGCAGCGGGGAAGATACCACACCTCCACAGAAGATCGGCGTGAAATATTAGCATGCTAGTGTGTTTCGTTCGACGAGTGGGGAATCCGGAGACCCGCATCCTTACCCCTTCTAGTTTTTCCTATTGTTTCTAAGAATTAAACTTGTGTTCACAATTTGTACCTAATTAAAGCTGTCAATTTAAGACAGAAAAGATAATTTAATAACAACCGAGTTCAAATTGTGAGAGTAAGTAAAAAAATCTGATTCTTAGAAAACCTTTTTTGTCGTGTCGATGAGTTTAATTGGTATTTGGCCTTACTCCGTAGGTACTCCGTCACGTCTTTTCGATAACTTCATTGTTCAAGAGAATTTCTCAGAAGCACAAATAGAGAAAAAATTAGTGGCATTCCGCTAGATAATGTTGTTCAAATTTATGACGATTGCTTTGTGTAAAAACAACAGGTATCTTTGCGCGATTCAATTGATAAAAAAATACAGTAGAAATAAAAGTTCACACTTTGAAATGGACTTTAAGAAATTTCTTCATACTTGTTATGATTAATGTTGGAATGCTTATATTCTTTGTGTTTTTGGCAATTAAGTACTTACTTCCCTACAAGTCTAATTTGTTTCTAACAAGAGAAACTAATACCTACTACTGATGAAAGCATAAATAAATTGTTTGATAGAACTACATATGCACGATGCAAATGTATCCCATTTTAAATTCTTTTATTGGATAATATCGAAAGCGCAGGCAGAGGTCGCCCTATGATATCAACATCCGCCAGCAAATTGAATCTCCTTCAAAGATATCATCGATATTAGATTCTATGTCGATCGTAATTTAAAATTCTAGCCAGATTTTAGTTCATGGAAATGTAGTTTTTTATTTAGGTATAGCCTATATGTCTTAATATCATTTATGCAAGTAGTCCGCCCCGGCTTTGCCCGTGGTACATATATATGTCTAGCACTTAGGGATCAATCTGTTGAATATTGTAGGTTATCACACTAATATTATAAATGAAGAAAGTTTGTTTGTTTGGATGTTTGTCCTGAGTTTGTGTTTGTCCTGTCCTGATGAGCTGACTTGGGTAATAGGATACTTTTTATCCCGTTTAATGTTCCCTTGGGATAAAACAGGAATCTTGATATCCGGACGGAGCCGGGACGAGCGTTTTGTATTACATAATAGAATATTTTCAGAAAATTGCATTTATAATAATTAGATACATCCAGTACCTACTGCTATGTAAATTCTAATTAAAAATAGATGCTGAATAAAATTTAAGTGCTAATAAATCATAAAGATACATTCTATATCTATACAAACATGTAATAAAAAGGTATATGTTCAATTTAAACATACATAAAAATGCTACATAATATATTCTTCAATATTTATAGAAATTGGAATAACAATAGGTTAAATGCACGTCATTAAAAGTCGCTATCTTCGTTTCCAGGCCCGCCTATCTCAACTCACAGCGGTGATAGCTGTGGTTATATCCATATCATCTAGCAGTATCGTCACATCACCAAACAAGAAGGATGGCACCTTCGAGCTGCTGATCCTGCACAATAACGACATGCACGCGCATTTCGAGCAATCCTCCCAGCTCAGTGGGGCATGCACAACCGCTGACAGGGACGCTGGAAAGTGCTATGGAGGATTCCCGAGAGTTGCTCATGTGTGAGTATTCCATTTTATTCAACAACCAGACCCAGCACACTGTGTCATTTAGAAAACTCTGGTAATATAAACGTTAATTGTACCACTAAAATTTAAATAACATTTATATAATATTTAAATTTAAATAATATAACGGCAGTGTTTTTGTAACTCTATATACAGGAATTACTAGATTGCAATAAATATTATATACAAGTTACATATGCCAACCCTTTTAAACGTCTTAAGTAATAAGCGCAAAGGAAAGCTGAAGCGGCCATGTCATTGAATGAGAACGCTTTGTTGTGGTAAAAATAAAAACATGTTTCCTATACAGATTAGACCTTTATTACTACAATAAGCCACGGAGCAGGCGATTTGTGCTTACGAATGCCCGATACTAAATAAACATTAGACCGAATTTCGGAAATTTTGGTCAGGTCTCTAAAGTATAAGTAAAAATATTATTAGTACTTGTGATATTATTAGTATTCATCACATCATCAGCATATGTTTGTTTGTTCGCTTCGGATTTATTTTAGTACTTTGCTTTAGAGCATTAACACCGGTTAATAGAATCAGGTTCATGATGTTGAACATGTTATTGCGTTTCAATTAATAACTGTTCCACATGCATAGTAACCAATATGTATCAATGTTTAAAAACACAGTAATTATAACACTACATTTAGAAATTTTGATCGGTGTTTTTAAGATGATATTAAACGATATTTTATTTCTGCTGTATAGATGTGGCAACTTTAAACTGTTGTAAGAACACCTGATACAATTATACGCAAATGGATATTTGAATTAAAATATATTTTCGCAATATTTACTTATAACGTAACGTGTTACGGAATAGTAAAATACTGTATCATGTTAAAGTACGTATTACTAATTGCCTCGTAAAAAACGTTTACCTGATTAGGTTGCACTTGCTGCATTTTAAATATTTCCAATGTAGATGTCTTATTTGGACGGCAATATATACCAATTAACATATTTCATGTTCATTTAAATATTCTACTGACACCCTTTTATTGAAATAAACATTTTTCTCCCTGCGTGTGTATATTCTTAGCCGAACACCCAAATAAAATACACTATATATACGACATAAACACCTCGACAATATAGAATAGTAATAGCTAACATTACAAATATTGTGACTATTATAAAAATATCATCTGCAATAATATTATAAAGAAAAACTTTTGTTTTTTTTTATGTATGTATTTTTTGTATGTTTGTAACGTTTTCACACAAATACCTCGAGACCGATTTCAAAAATTCTTTCACCAGAAAGCTTCATTGAGTGTCTATAGCGTACCGCGGGCGAAGATCTGTAAAATTGATTTGTTGTTGAACATTGCGTATTAAATAACAGTTGAAAATTAACAAATTTCAGAGTAAAAGAGGCTAGAAAGGCAGCAGCCTCCGGCGAAGGTCCGCCCGTATTATATCTCAATGCTGGTGACACTTACACGGGAACCGCTTGGTTCACGATATACAAATGGAAGATTGCTGCAGAATTCCTAAACGCATTACAACCTGATGCCGTTGTAAGTATTATAAAGTTTACGTGTGCCAGTATGTCTTTGTAAAATTGTTAATGCGATACATGTTTGTGTGTGTAAGTCAGTTGTATCGTCTGGCCACTTTTTATAAATCTAAAGCATAGAGAATAAATAAAGTGACACCAACAAGAGCTATGAATAAACGCAATGTTTAATAGATACGGATTATACATCCGTATATTTATAATATCTTTATAGTTCCGATGCTCACGCTAATGAACTCAAGAGGCTGTAGGTGGTTCCTCCCACATCCTTTGAGAACTTTCTATTAGGTACTCTTCAACCTACGCCATTTTCTATTACAGCTTTTACGTGGGTGTAAGCTGTTGCGAAAAATTTCAGTTCATCGCTTCAATTTGACCTTACATAATAAGAGGCGGTTTCAGAAATAAGTTGTTTACATTGAGCTTATTTGCTTAACTCTTGATGTTTTAAATATTTATGATATTAACCTCGGTAGTGATGCCGTAACGTAGATTATAGAAGAGATTTTAGAATAAGCTTTAACCAACTCAAATTGACCACATTTGATTGAGACAAAAAACTATTTGAAGAGTCGCTCCAAAATTATGGAAGCAACAATGAAATACGTAATTTGAAATATGTTTGGGCAAAAAGGATACACCTTTTCCGCACCCTTCCCAGTCCCTTCCTTTACTTCTCTATCCCTATATCTTTTAAAGCTTGCAGCTCATTCATGGAGGCTCATTGATAGGCCAAAGTACTTCAATGCCATATTATTTTGCATGTCACGTGTATATTTCTTTACAATTCATAATTACAAGAATTGAAACTGGCGTAATCATAATCTCATTTGAGAGTACCATATGCCAGCGTTACCGTTTCAATGATAACGCAGTAATTAAGCATTTATTTCTTGCTCTACAGAAATGTGATTTTTGTCCCTGTGCTTTAATGATCGGAGCTATCGGCTAGCCTGAGATGGCGTGTTGAACCGAATTGCGGTTGCTTTGTGGAACCTTAGCTTATGTGATGTGAAACATGTCAATGTCATTTACATGTCCGTTTGTAGTGTTTCCTCGACATAAACGTATATTCGTAGTGTGTGACGATTTTGGTGCCTATTTATTAGGCGTTGGAAAAAATGGGGATCTTTTGTTAGATTTGAATCGTATGTAAATAAACTTAAATAATGTTATTAGAATATAAAATATGAATTTGATAGTAATAATAATACGTATTAATTAGCCTTCTTCTCTTGAATAAAATTTGTTTCTTTTTAAATTTTGTTTACTTGAAATAAATTACAGTCCTGATTATGAAGCTAAATTATAGTTATAATTTTTAAAAAATGTGAGCGTTATATCAGTCACTTCAGTTACGAAACATTCCGATTACATTATTTGATATTTTATTGATATGTAATGTTTAAATCGACATATAATATAACTTGGAAAAATCACAACCGGCACATTCAATAGAAAATAAAGGAAGCTCGTGCATATGACATTTAAATTACTGTAAAATAGAATATGCATTGTTCCAGTTATGTCATATCATATTTTCATACATCTTCAGAGATTTACATAACAAACAATTCTCCATTGTTTATTTTTCTGACAAGATCTGTTTTAAGACAAGTCATTACGCGTAATATTTGCCTTGTACTTTAATAATTAATTATACTAGCGGCATCGTGATTAAGCCCGAGGTTTAGAAATCGTTAATTGTACGACATAGTATTATATATAATAGGCTTACCAAGTTTATGTTAATTTATTAAGGCAGGTAACATATATTTTTATTGACATAGATATTAATTGTATCAATTTTTTATTGAGACGATGTCCTTTTGTGTTACAAAAGGTAGAACGCCTACAGAACTTTTGAACTTTGATTTTAAATCGTTTCCCAATTTATCTATTTTCACATCAGAATGAATCTCAACGTCGCGCACAAAGGCCGGTTAAATCAATCACCAAAATGAAATGACATTTTCATAGCAGAAATTTTCTATCGCTGACACGCCTCGGTTCAGCTGTATTTATTACATGCACAACTACATAACAGTACTATGTACAGTTGAAAATCAATACCAGACTTGTTGCATGTTCGGTTACATAATGTGAAATGACAGTATAAACAAGATGTATAGAATTAATCAGTGTTCGTATCATGCCTTTGAATCTCATTAGAGAACGCGAATAATGTAGATAGATCTTAGTTGCAATTGCAAGATAATATATCTTCAGAATGTGAACATACCTATTGTAATTGTAGAGTATTAGTTCACTAATACAGGTATATAAGCAGTTTTGGAAAAAGGATTCCGTTAAAAAAATTTTAAATTATTAAAAATGTAAGTTGTTTTATATTTCTCGATTAATTATACTACCTACTAACCACTTGGCACAAAAAATACTACTAATACAAAGAATGTTATTCTCATGCAATACTTTACTTATAATTAACCTACATCTCATTAAACGTAAGGGTTATTGGTTTTGGTAACTGCATGTTATATTTATGTTGTGGCTTTTGTGTTCATTGCCTACGGGTTTGGACTTTTTTACTCTTATTTCAATTTCGTACATTGTTTTTAATGAAATACTATACTATGAATAATGTAACAAATGCACAAGTCTAAATTTTTCTTTAACCTTACTAACCAAGATCTGTCACTTGATAATTTAATAAATATCTTAAATTTTATCATACGTATTTCTTATTTCAGTCTCTCGGCAATAACGAATTTGACGAGGAAAATAAAAGCATTTCACATTTCCTTCAAAATTTGGATTCAATCATAATTGCTACAAATGTCATAGTAAATGTACCAGAGGCTCAAAACAAAATAAAGAAATCATCTATTATTAATATTGATGGGACTCTAGTTGGTATTGTTGGATATCTTACACCCGAGTCTTCAGTTTTAGACAGCGAAGGAAAAATAGAATACATAGACGAAGTTTTGGCACTAACAGAAGAAGTAACAAAGCTGAAAAAAGAAAACGTTAAAATTATTATAGCTTTAGGTTATTCTACGTCAAAAAATATTGAAATAGCTCAAGAAGTAGACGGAATTGATTTGATTATAGTTGGAAATCAAAACAAGTACCTAACAAATGGAACTGTATTGAATGATGGTATAGAAGATACTGAAAATTTAAGAATTGTGTTACAAAGTTCCGGCAAACGTGTCCCTATCATTAAATCGTATGCTTATTCGAAGTACTTGGGAAAGATAAATCTAGCATTTGATAATCATGGAGAGCTATTCCACTTTAATGTAGATTATCTTCTTCTTGATAATTCAATTCCACAAGATTATGAGGCCTTACGTATGACCAACAACGTAGAAAAAGATTTAGCATTCAACTCGATGATTCTTGGGCAGACAGCAGTTGTACTCGATGGAACTTCCTGTAAAAGTGAAGAATGTAATCTCGCTAATTTACTCACTGACGCTATAATACAATATTATGCCAGTAGATTTGAAGGCGAGCGTTGGACTGACGCGCCAATTGCTATTATCCATGGTGGCGCTTTAACCGGTAGGATTGCTCCTGAGAAAAGACCCGGTGATATAACAAGAAGTGATTTATATTCTGTTATAACTTCGTCCAGCAATTTAGTAGCCGTTACAATGAACGGAAAAATATTGAACGAAGCTCTTGAACATTCAGTTTACAGTTACACAACTGCAGGTTCCGAAGGATTTCTACAGTTTTCTGGTGTAAGAGTAACATACGATTTTAATAAAGACCCAGGGTCGAGGATTATTAATGCCGTAGCTCGTTGTTGGAATTGTGCTATTCCTGAATTTTACGAAATTGAAGATAACAGAGACTATAAAGTTATAATGCCTTCTTCGTTAGCTAATGGAGAATTGGGTTATTCCATGTTTACAAACCTACCAAGAGTAAATCTTAATTATGATGAATTTACTTGTGTTACGGAATTTATGTCAACAAGAAGTCCGGTGTACCCAGAAATAGCTGATCGCATAAATCTACTGAACACTGATACAGTGCCCGGTTCCGCTCATACCATTAAATCATCAATATTATTGGCAATTACTTTACTTATCAGATATTTAATTTTGTAATTTATGCATTTAAATAAATTGTAATTTGTTTATGTTTTATTTATTTTCCAATTTTAGACGCTGGCAAAAAAAAGGTTTTATTTTTAAATATAAATTAATCTGTGAAACCCGTATTTTATTTTATCTTATGAAATATATCAGTAAGTACCCTTTTGCATGACCTATTTAAATAAATAAAACGTTCTCTTTTAACTACGATATTTATTAGTTTTGCTACGGGGACTTGCTTTTGATTAATCTAACAATATATAATTTCACAATATCCTTCTCTATTTCTTCCAATCAGTGAAGATTGTAATTGTTTAACTAGTTCAATTCTATCTATAAATAATGTACCTATCTATCTCACCTCTTCAAATTTACTCCGCGTAACACTTTGATACTCTCTTGGCTTATAAATAAAAGCTCGTTTTTTAAAATAACGCTCAACGGTTATTATTTTACATATGTATCTATGTATAGTAATCTAACATAAAATTTACTTTTTGTTTCAGTCTCTTGGAAACCATGAATTCGATAATGGAATAGCTGGTTTGTTGCCGTTTATTGCCAACTTGACTTGTCCTAATCTTGCTGCAAATCTCGTCCTCGATGAAGAACCGGAATTAATGGCCGAACCAAAATTGAGAAATTCTGTAGTTTTTGATGTGAATGGTGTAAAAGTAGGAGTAGTAGGATACTTAACACCAGATACACAATTTCTTGCAGTAAGAAATAAAGTCAAATATATAAGTGAAGTCACTGCAATTAAAAATGAAGTTAAGAAACTACAAAGCGAAGGAGTTAAAATATTAATTGCATTGGGACATTCAGGTTTTACAAAGGATTTAGAAATAGCAAAAGAAGTAGATGGTATAGATTTAGTCATTGGAGGTCACACAAATACTTTTTTATGGAATGGACCACCTCCCGATTCCGAAGTTCCTATTGGGCCTTACCCAAAAATAGTTAAACAAAATTCTGGACGAAACGTTCCTGTCGTACAAGCATACGCATATACTAAATACTTAGGTTACTTGCGTTTGATATTTAATTCGGAAGGTGAAATCATAAACATTCGGGATACTAATCCAGTTTTGTTAAATAACAATATTCCTCAGGACCCGGAAGTTTTGTCCATCGTAAATAAATATCGCGGCGAAGTAATGAAAGTTTCTGAAGTAATCGTAGGTAGCACTCTAGTTTTTTTGGATGGACAAACATGTCGATTAAGAGAATGTAATATGGGTAATTTAATCACTGATGCTATAGTACGTAAGTATGCGTCGGAATATACGGGCGTAGGTTGGACTGACACTCCAATAGCAGTTTTACAAGGAGGTGGAATACGAGCATCTATAAATAATATTAATAAAATAAGTAATATAACTATAGGTGACCTACTTACCGTGATGCCGTTTGATGACAGAGTTGTAAAGGTCACAATGAACGGTTCAGACATACGTAAAATGTTGGAGCATTCAGTTTCTCAATATAATCTTATTCGCGCTCCAGGCCAATTTCTACAAGTTTCTGGTATGCGTGTAGAATATGACTTAAAAAAGAAACCTGGCCAAAGACTCTTAAAAGCTCTTACCTTATGTGGTAATTGCAAAATACCAATTTTTGCACCATTGAATGACAGTGCTTCTTATAATATACTCATAAATGGATTTTTGTCAATGGGTGGTGATGGGTTCTCCATTTTTATAGAGCAACCGATTGCTTATTTAAGCTTTAACGACCTTTCAGCTACAATTGAATACTTGAATAAGACGAGTCCTGTATATCCCGCATTGGAAGGTCGTATTATGATAAATAATGTAGATGCGATAAGTTTCGCGAATAATAAAACTTTATCAATCATTATTATTTTAATCAATTTTATAATTTATTCCATAATTTCGTTATAAGGTTTCATATGTTCTATAAAATCCATGTTTTGTAAATATTATATGTATTGCTCTGTTTTTATAAACTTGTAATGTGAGAGGGTGAAAGATCTAAGTAGATCCTTTGCATGCAATCTATGTGATACTAGAACACAAACCACTATCCAAATGGATTTATCTGATAAAGGCTCCGGTGTGATTTTGTCGGCAAAAATACGACGGATAAAATATGGAAATCTCCATCGATTTCATTTTTTATCGACTGATTAGCCAGTCAATAAAGAGGTTATTAATTTCAAATTTGTTGTTTATAAAAACAACCTTCTCAGTAATTGTTTCAAGTATAGATTAGCCCATTTCACATTTCAATCCACCTTATAAAAGAGGTATGAGCAACTAAGAAGAATAAGTGGTTATGATAATACCTATATTGTAGCCACTTATTGTAGGATATTTGCGATTTCGTGTAATTATAATTGAATCACAATTTATAATTATAGAAAAGCATCGTATTTGTAATGTCATGTTTTTACTTATTCTTTCATTACAATTCGGAAGAAATTATGATGTTTATAAATACTATAAGTACATAATACATTATTAATAGTAGGTTAGGAAGTTTTTAGTTACATCAATAGCTGTTATAATTACTGTATTAAATAAATCCATGTTACTACTTTTGCACTTTTATTTATTCATTTGGCACAAAAAATCCGTTACAATAAAATTAATGATCCTAGTATAATGCGTAGGTTATTTACTTATATGTTCATATTCGTAGTTACATAGCTTTTGTTGTACGTTATTGCTATATTTATGAGACAACACTCATAGTTATACAATTTCCATCTATAAATACTCATTCACAATATCATTTTCGCATATTTTAACATATACTGAAAATTATCTTTTGTTACAGTCTCTTGGAAATCACGAGTTCGATCATGGAGTCAGCGGATTAACACCATTTATAGAAAATTTAACATCTCCAGTGTTAGCTGCAAATCTCGTGCTCACTAAAGTACCCGAATTAGAGGCTGAATCCAATTTAAGAAAATCTATTGTGTTTAACATATCTGGAACACCTATTGGAGTTATCGGTTACCTAACACCTGAGACAAAAAAATTAGCTGTAAAAAATAATGTCGAATATATAGACGAAATAATCGCATTGAAAAAAGAAGTGGAAAATCTAAAAAATGAAGGTGTAAATATAATTATAGCTTTAGGACATTCTGGATATTTAAAAGATATTGAAATCGCAAAAACAGTAGATGGTCTGAATCTAGTCATTGGAGGACATACGAATACTTTTCTCTGGAATGGTACAAGTCCAGATTCTGAGAAAATAATAGGTCCATACCCCACATACGTCACACAAGCTTCAGGAAAACAAGTACCTGTAGTTCAAGCTTATGCTTATACTAAATACCTCGGTAAACTTCACATGGTGTTTAACAACAACGGAGAACTTCTAAGCGCAGACGGCAATCCAATTCTATTGGATAATTCCATCCCTCAAGATCCAGAAGTTTTGGAAATAATAAATCGCTACAGGAAAAAAGTTCTAAATTTAACAGAGGAAGTGATCGGTACTACCTTAGTTGTTCTAGATGGCCATAGTTGTCAACACAAAGAATGCAATCTTGGTAATTTAATTGCCGATGCCATGATTTATAAGTACGTTACAGAATATAGAGGAGAATATTGGAGTGATACGCCCGTAGCTATTATCCAAGGTGGCGGCATAAGATCTGCAATCGCGGTTAGAGAAATACCGACTGCAATCACTAAAGGAGATTTAATAGCAGTTCTACCATTTGAAGGAGTATTGGTAGTTGTAACAATGAATGGTACTATACTAATGAAGATGTTAGAGCACTCTGTCGCCAATCTAAATGAATTTGATTATCCTGGAGAATTTCTTCAAGTGTCAGGCCTTAAAGTAGTTTATGACATCACAAAACCCATTGGTTCTAAAGTAGTTGAAGCCACCGTCAGGTGTTGGAATTGTTCGATACCAACATATTCTAAAATTATCGAAAGCCAGAAATACAAAGTCATTATGCCTAGCTTTGTATCCAATGGTGGGGATGGCTATTCTATGTTAAATGGCTTACCAACACAAGTTTTAAATTATGGTGAATTAGAATGTACAATGGCCTATATAAAACAACATAGCCCAGTTCTCCCAGAAATAGAACGACGTGTCACAATACTTGACAAATATGCAACGGAAAATATTTCTAAAAATTTAACACCGCCTATGCTTCTCACAATAGCATTAATATATAGTATTAGTTTATTGTAACAAATAAATTGTAAAAATGTAACACATATATTAGGTATGTAAGGGTTAAATTATACAAGTAATATTGATATTGATTGAGTACTTAAAAATACATTTGTAAGTTTAGATGCTAAGATGTACAAAGTTCCTATGTTCCGATGTTCCTATAATAAAAAATTACCCGAATACAGTCTTTTTATTTCCCTTTATAAAAATACTCAAGTTACTTTGTAAAGAGTATCTAATTATTTTAATATCATTTTCTTCCAGTCGCTGGGAAACCATGAGTTCGATGAAGCTGTGGATGGAGTTATACCATTTATAAGAAATTTAACTTCACCGGTATTAGCTGCTAATCTCATTTTAGACGAAGAACCAGATCTAAAGGCTGAAACAAATCTATATAAATCTATTATTTTAAGTAAGAACAATGTAAAAATTGGGATTATCGGTTACTTAACACCTGAAACAAAGTTTCTTGCTCCAAGAAATAAAGTTAATTATGAAGATGAAATACCAGCAGTTAGGAGAGAAGTTCAGAAGTTAAAGCAAAATGATGTTAATATAATTATTGCTCTTGGTCATTCTGGTTTCATAAAGGATTTGGAGATTGCAAGTGAAGTTGAAGACATTGATATTGTGATAGGTGGACACTCGAACACATTTTTATCAAATGTGAACACAACGGAAATTCCCGAATTTCCTCAGGGACCGTATCCGACTATTGTAATGCAAAAATCGGGAAGAAAGGTCCTAGTGGTGCAAGCGTACGCTTATACTAAATACATGGGTAGCTTATATCTAACGTTTAATGAAAATGGTGACATTATAAATTACGAAGGTAATCCAATTTTATTGAATAATGCAATACCACAGGACCCAGATGTTTTAAATATAGTGAAGAAATACCATAGTGAAATTGACCGTATAAACAATGTTGTTGTCGGAAGCTCTTTTACATACCTGGATGGAGAGAGTTGTAGATTGTATGAATGTAACTTAGGAAACTTTTTATGCGACGTTATGATTAACTACACGAAACATTACCACGCTGAATTTTCTCAAGTGAATATTGCTCTTATTCAAGGTGGGAGGATAAGAACGTCGATAGACCAACCAAAGAAACCATTCAATTTAACAAGAGGCGATTGGATTACAGTCATACCTTTTTCTGATACACTCTGTATAGTCCATATGAATGGCAGCGTATTAATGAAAGCTCTAGAACATTCGGTAGATTCATGGAGAAAAATTGACGCAACGGGACAATTTTTGCAAATGTCCGGTGTAGAAGTAATGTATGATTTAAATAAGCTACCAGGATCTCGCGTCATTCAAGCAAAAGCTATTTGTAGTGATTGCAATAGATTCACAAACATAGAAGATAACTTACAATACCAAATAATTATGTCAGAATTTTTAGCAGATGGAGGAGACGGTTATTTTATGTTTGAAGGATTAGAAAAAGAAATTGTTTCATACAACGAAGTTAGTTGCGCACTTGATTATTTGAGCAAGTTTAGTCCAATCAATCCCAAAGTATCAGGACGTATTAAATTATTAAATGAAGACAAGATTATCAACATTCCAGGTTTTATAGATGTCAACATTGGGTCGCCAAACACTCTCTTACCTTCTGGGACAGAGAAAAGGCGATTAGATTTAGTATTGGTTATAACAATAATATTGTGCATTGTATCTTCATAGAGACTCTTGTTTTTCCATAGAAACACTCAATACTAAAAGAAGATTTAATGCCATTAAATGGATCCAAATTAAATGAAGCTTGCAGATCTCTTTGATAAAATTAAAATAGCATAAGTACCTACAAACAAATCAGAACTAACAAATAAAAGGATCTTTCAGACTGGCAGAACACCTAACACTGATCGGACTTGTCCGTACAGAAAAACGATCAGGAAACAGGATACAAATTGCATCTAGCTCATAATAGACAGACCGGATGCTTTGTGTCATTCATGAGTCTCATATACTCTTCTATTTTGATTGTGTCAAAGCATTTAGTTGTAAAAAATGTGATTATCTAGTTTATATCGAAAGACAAAGATACAAAGTATCATATAAACAAATAAAATTATAAATATATAGATATAACATACGTATACCTACTATTGTCATACCTCAATAAAGTACGTATTTTTTATTATTTAGAATATAAATCTTGTGTGTAACTTGCAATGTGTAATTTCTGCCGAACATTGTTCCGCTAAGAAAAATGTATATTAAAAGTTATGTAAATTCGCTTTTAGATTAAAATATAAATATAGAGTATATAAAGAAAACACTATAATTACTACTAATTGAATATTTTATTAGTATATGTTGAATTACATTCGACTATATATACTTCGACTATACTTATATCTAACAAGCTAAGTAACCAGTAAAATAATATAATTTTTGGCATATTCCTTATACATGTAACATACAGATTTCTTCAAGAAATTCATAATTTCTTCCCAATATTTCCGAAGAGTATAAGCATTAGTTTCTTGTTTACGATTTTAAATATTAATAAAACCTTACAGGAAGTATTGAAAACGTTAATTACTTCACCTATTTGACCTTGATTATAATAAAAATACTGATAAGTTAAGTACATTCCAATATTCAATTCTATGTGAGTATATCTATCTCAAATGCTTTCACACCCACGCTTATTTCTAAATGCATGTATGTATATATTGTACAATTTAGTATGGCCTGTTGTGGCCACACTAAATTGATAAAATTAAAAAAATAAACTATCACGTACAAAATAGTGATAGATAGACTATAGAAAACAGATAATTAATTATTGAGCAAATTAAAATAATACGGTAGTTTATAATTACTTTTTATAACTTATTTGACTTATAACTAAGTATATAAAGTCGCCGCTGCGCCGTGTTTTAAAAAAAACGAATACTATCAGCGTTTTTAAAACATCGTATCATAGTGATTAGTTGACAAAACATACTTTATCTATTTAAATAGAATAAAAATATTTTTTCATAATTAAAAACGAAAATTATATAGGCGTTATAAGACTTCTCTATCATGGCTAACATACCATTTAATTTAATTGTAATACAAAGGTTAACATTTATTGGAATACACTTATAAGTTTCATTAATTTTAATTCTACAGGTATTTTTAATATTAAATGTCTATGAAATTTATTACTCCCTTAATATTTGAATGATCGTTTTATTAAAAAAAAACTCAATAAGTAAAGATGAGGGGGTAAGATCTGAGAAAACAATTGATTGCTTAGACTTGAAAAAACTGAAACACTAACCACCTAGTTATTTTATTCTAAATACAATAATTTAATGATATAGTTATAAAGTATAGACAATATATATTAAAATGATTTGTAAATACTATACTTAAAACCTGTCTTAAGATACTCAAATATGTAGAGTACCAAAGATATAAATGTTTCCACAATATTAATATCAAAATATAGTAATATAATTTGCAATACTGTTATAATAAGAAAGTATGTGCAGAAATTCTTCAAACGTTTCAGTCACAATAAGTTCATTTGCCAGTCTACTGGTTCGTTACAACCATATGGCACAATACCCTCCAGTATAACCAAACATTGCTTGAGACCTTCCTGACAATCACATAGCTCAATACAGGGAGCGAAACTCTCTAATTCCTCACAGAGGTTACATAGTTTGCGAAAAATTTTAATAGCTGTATCTTTATCGCAACGCTGTAGTTTATCAATAATGTTGAAATTGAGAAATTTGTTTTTATTTCTTGTTATTTTCGGTGGAATCTTCTTCGGCCGCATAGTCAGGTATGTGGGCCAGTTGTTGACACACGCTTCGCACATGCACATGAATTTGTACTGAAACTGCAACGATGTTTGTCTTTCCATGCGATCCTCCAACGCATGATGGGCCCTGAAGATGAGATGTTAACATTTTAAAATGAACTACTTTCTAAATAAGTGGAATCTATATCTATCTATCACTACATAGTATAAAACAAAGTCGCTTTCTCTGTCCCTATGTATGCTTAAATGGTTAAAATTACACAACGGATTTTGATGGGGTCTTTTTTAATAAATAGAGCGATTAAAGAGGATGGTTAACATGTATAATAACATCTATTACACAACTCCACGTACGAGGGCAAAAGCTAGTATTGTATAAAAGAAAGTTGTGTATCTAAACTTGCTAATTTTGCAGCCCATGCTAATAAGCGGATATGCTGTGTTCAATGTGTTCAATGTGTTCAATGTGTACAATGTGTTCCCGCAGTCCCGTCTAAGGCAGCGCATTAGAACACGATGAAGTTATAGACGAGAGTCCATCAAAGCCCACGTAAGATACCCACGTCCGAAGGCCGTACAAGATTTCTCCACTTAATAAAAATAAACAACTGTAAGTCAAAAATAGCTAATTGGCTTCTACTGTTATTTGATTTGTAGGATTAGGCACTGCTATGATTTGGATAATTTCTTTATTTGAAAGACCCAAAAAAATAGTCAACCCGAGCACAACTGGAATGGGAAGCTATTTTTAAAGAAAAAGGTTGCACTAAAAATTACAACTATTTTAAAAACGTTATGTCCTTAAGAAATTAAAATTTTAAATTTACAACAACACTTGAATTGTAAATTAGTCTCATTATTTATTAGGTAATCTAATTTCACATAACAATGTAAATCATTTACCCCTTTTGTATAAAATAAGAATATTGAAATAGTGCTGATATTAACATACTTACCATGTTAATTATTTTTAACAAACCACCAAACCACATTCAAATTAACAGATTTACACCAAATTTGACTGGGATCACATGTGTGGAACCAGTTTTCACATAAAAAAAATAATTGTAAGAAAGAATTTACTCAGTAAATAGTTATGAGGTAGTAAACACCAAGAAGCAGTCAAATTGATAACCTCCTATTTTTAAAATTAGTTGAAAATAAACTTAGTTACATGTATAAGCAGGGCGGCCATAAAACATTGCCTTTGTTAGACAGTCAAGGTTTTGAAATCAAAGCATCATCCTCATAGATTACCGTTAGATATTTCACAGTGGTATAAAAAAACCTATCTTATCTAAACACATGAATCATGGAAATGCTCCGTTGTGAAGTGAAAGAAAGAAAAACAATCCTTTCGCATTTATAATATTAATAAGAGTAAACACTTACCCATAATTATCATATAACTGCATTCCTTTCTTAATGGGCCGCAAAGCAAACAATGTCATGTTACTTGTGCCAAGCTTGCTATACCTTACTACGTTAGGGGCACATGAATGATTTAGAAGACTGTGAAATGCATAAGGTGCACTGGCTATATTCATATCTCCAAATTTCCCATTCCCGCCCACTTCTGTATTAGCACTAATACCATGCATATTTGTTGGACTAGTCATACTGTGCAGTAAAAGTAAACCAGCCACACATTTCCATATCTTTTCTTTGCTCTTTTCATCATCAGCATCCAAAAAATTTGTTTCGTCTAAAAGAAATTTCAAAAACACAGCAGCAGTAACTGATTTTTGGAATATATCAGAAATAGATCTTCTCTCCACATTTGTAGCTAAGGTATGTATTGAGGCATAGTATTTTGAGTCATACACCCATTTATCACCAACTTTAACATGACCATGAAACTCTGTATCAATATTTGACTCGGCTTCCTCAATTGTTTTGAATAAAGCCTCCCAATCTGGATGATCGGTGCGAGCTTTAATGACAGTTCTTAGGGCAAGCAATTCAAGTTTAGTGAAATTCATATCCATCAATGACGCCATCAAAGGACATTCAACAGCATGATACTCCTTCAAGGCCTTTGAGCTACATTCTTCACTGCAATAAAGAGCGAAGCAACAGTTTTTGCAAGGAATGAGATTCGGTTTTCTAGAGAGACAATAACTACATGCAAAAAGGATCTGTTGCTTTAAAACCAATGCAAAATAAGGTTGTTCCTCCACAAGTACTTCACCAACTTTAATATCTTCCTTTGCAATGACATGTCTTCCCATTTCCTTGTTATAAACAACTTCAAGTTTTGTGCTGGAACCTAAATATCTTTCACTTTTCTCCCCCTTAAATGTTAATATATCTATTCCTTCTGGATTTTCTGTCAATTCAGTCTGAATACTACTAAGTGCTTCCTTACATAATTCCTTTCTTTTTATCAATTTATCTCTCACTTTTTCTGGGTAATTTAGGGAAAAGCAATGTTCAATATCTTGTACACATTCACCATATTTGTCCAACGAAAAAAATACGGCTGACCTATTTGATAATGCTAGTGCATAACTTTCTGAATCCAAGGGTGCATAAAGAAATGATAAATTATAATATTGCCATGCCTTATAATGTTCTTTCTTTTGATAGCACTGGTTGCCTAGGTTACGATAATGTGCAGACACTTTCTCACTTTTCTTGTGCTGTAAAGTACTTGGAAAAAAATTGCACTCTTCAAAGATATCATATACTAATAAAACTCTATCGCTGTTATTATCTGCTACTAACAGTTTGCGAGAAATGTCGGTAATTTTGCCTTGGGAAGTGAGTTTGTTAATAGCATCTGCATAAATAACATCAATAATCATTGTGATATTATTTTACAAAATGTCTCACTTTGCAACACCATTTATTGTGATAAATCTCGGCTGTGAGATGGTTTATGTTGTCGAGCAGAGATTGAAAATGCAAAACATACCAGTGGACAAATCCGAGATTGGTAAATACTTTTGTAACTTATTCACTTTAAAGCTGTTGGCCGTATATATAGAGAGCTTTCAGTTACCTATTTCTATAACTTATTTTTTCAGTACTCACAGATATAATAACAGTCCTTCTACATCCAAAGCTCCTGGAAGAACTATTTATACCACAGCCCGTTGCTCCTCATGCCGTCATCAAGCAACTCTTAGAAGATATATCTGCCTCATCGATTATGAGACTTGATACTTATTCTATGAATAAACTTTGGGATTTAATGACAATGATCTTCAAATGGCAATTATCTGTAGCGACAAACCAGAGTATTTTTGACATCAGCCGGCGACATTTAAAATGTGTAGCCACTTTATTACCGGCACATTTCCCAAGAAATATAATTGAAGACACAACTAAAAGATTTGACGCTTTAGCAATGATTTTCACTGCGAATGATTATAAATGCCTTTGTAATACATTGGTGCTATGGTTTTCTGAATATCATTCCAAAATTTCAGTCCTTTTACGGCTAGGACTACAACGCAATGATGGTACTTTTGCTTTGCCTGCTACAGTTAGTCTGAAATTTCTTAAAAATCTAGGGGAAAATATATATAAACACGATAATAAAAAGAAATCTATTGATGATTATCAAATCCACTGTGCTGACGATAGTGAAATCCGTTGTTTATTGGGTCCTATGGAAGCAACATCACCACAGAAGCAAGCAATACATGAAAATAATATTGAACTTAGTACAAAGCAATGCTCACCAATTGTATTGCAAAAGTATAAATATTTTAAAAATATTGATTTGAGTCGTAAAAATGTTCCAAGTAATGATCTCACTTTTACGGCTAATATACCAAAAACGACACAGGAGGATCTTCTTGAAATGTTGGAAAATGTATCCCTCAGCTGAGTGTATGCTACGCATCACCTTATATGTTCCTTAATTATTGCTTTTTTATATCAAAATAATAATTGCTCGTGTGCTTAAGTACCTGAATGAAGTTATTTTTCAGATTATCGGCCAAGTTCATTTTACTTGCAAGAATTGTAATGTAATTCCCCGATTCCATGAAAGCAGTTGCGGGAAATAACCGCTAGTTAAGTTTTTTTGAATCACCAAACACGCAGGACCGGGGACTTATTATTCATAGACTATATATTTAAGTAATAGAATCATAGATTATACACTTATATACTGGTAAATAGAATCCTCCATGCAAATGTTTAACGTTCTGAAATCGTTTGTGATATAAACATATTTTCTATATATTATTGTGATGTTAATCGAAATAAGACAGTGGTAATCTTTTGTTGAATTTATTGTTAAAAATAATTCGCGAGCAAATTGCATTTATCACATTTTATAGCGTAAACAGTAAGTTTTAAAAATCAATTTTAAAATTCGTACTTAGTTTTTTGAATAGGAACATAACTTTTATAGTCTAGTTACAGATTGGCAAAATGACGTGATCCAAAAACCCAAGATCGTGTGTGATCGCTACTACGTTATTACTGTTTAGTGTTAAGTACTTTCTTAGCTTGTCTGCTCGTGCGTATTTGTTTGCGAAATTACTTTCTAGATCACAGTATTTTGTGTCGCAAATAGTGGCGACTTTGCTATGTTAGATATTTTTTAAATCTTCAATAATGAAACAAGCAGGGTGGGAGGACTAATAAATAGGATTCTAGCTATCACTTTATATGTATTGAATATATACTATAGTGTTAAAATGGATATAGTAGCTATTTTATCTTTAAAAGATAGATATATACCATCCGATAATTGGTGTCGTATTTTTAGTTACCGCGCTCAGACAACGTTATTGTTTTGCAATATAATAATAATATAGCGCGAGTGATATTTACCAGTCCCATCTACATTATGGTTTAAAATTTAAACACGATGTAAATTTTAATTTAAATGAAAATCGTTTGCCTTATTAAATTTGTTTTAATATGGGCGTCGAACACGCTTCGGCACCAACATGGCCAGCTCGAACCGGGTAAGCACCACACCCCCACAGAAGACCAGCGTGAAAAAATAGCATGCTAGCCGGAGTTAAGTTTTGTTTCCTCAATCTTCTCAGGCCATTCCTTTTTTCCAGTCTTTCCTTATCATTTACCGATTAAAAGCGACAGCGCATCCACAGAAGTACTGCCTCTACGAATGATCAAGAGCTGTTGTAATCGCTTACCATCAGAAATTTTTGCAGACCAGTTATTATATTTAGGCACAACCGATTTCAATAATATGAAACATGACCAAACGGACTTAAGACAATAGCGTAGCGTGGGTATCAGCAGCCCTCTTAATATGTAAAATATGGGGAATCCCCGCAAGTTAGTGTACTAAATATACCCTATACCTACCTACCCTATAGACGTCCATTCTCAAAAAAAAACATCCAAGGAAATAGAATTCCCCGCATTCGCAACTATGTATAGAAAACGAGATTTCCTTTTCAAACGGTCCGAATGTATAGTTGTGTGAAAAAGTATGCAATGGTTAAAATATATTTTATTATTTACTGTGAAATTTTGCCGCCCTCTAAAAAGTGCCGTCCGGGGCGGATCGTTGCAATATTGTTAAAGGTTTAAGATTACAATAATTACGTCTTTTTTCCCCGCGTGTGTAATTATCATAAATAATCCCTTTTTCTTTCAAATTAATCGAGTAAAATACATACACTATAAAAAGAAAATCCCTCAGTATCAAAAATATTTATTGTACAAAATTTGCAAACATTTTATGTTATGATTGTTTTAATAAAATAGTCCTAGTATCATTGACATACTATAAACATCCTAGACTTATATAACTTATTAAAAGGTCGTCAAAAATGTTCGATTACCGTTGTATTATAACATTAATAGAAATTAATACCTTATTCCGAGGCAGTAAGGTTCAAAGTCTATTGTATCGCTCATTAAAGCAATCAGACAGACATGTTTTGAGGATGATGTTGAGTCTTATTATTTATTGTACGTCAATGTTCCTTATACACCTATACATAACCTGATATTAATATCTATTTATCGGTTTTTCACAGTAAGGCCCAGTTTCACGACTAGATAATAAAGTCATTGATAGCCTATTTTAATTATTATTAACATTTTTTTATTATATTTTCGTACATTATTTGTTGTTATTTAATCTAACATATAAGTTACTTTTTGATCTTATGAAATATATTATTTAGAAATTACATTGCAATTTTACAAAAAACAAAATTTTTATCGCAAAATTTAGAGAAGCCTCACAATGATTTGTTATCTGTTCTTGGCAATGAAGAAATGTTATTATTTTTCGCGAAAAACTAAACCGCCTTAAAATTGTCAGCTAGGAAGAAGAAGAAGAACTAACTTTCAAATAAAAAGAGAATCATCGAAATCGGTTCACCCAGTTATGAGGTAACAAAAACAAAAAAAATACAATCGAATTGAAAACCTCCTTCCATTTATGAGGTAGGTTAGAAATTTATAAAAAAGTCTAAGACTATAGTCAGTTCGGCTTATCTTTAGCCATATGTTGACTTTAAAACTGATGACATCACTTATTGCTAAAATACAATGTTAACCTTATCACTACTATTTTGAATACAAAATGTTGAGAGGTAATTATTTCAAATGCACTTTGTATAACATATATCTTGTATACAGACTGTTCTTGTACTAAAACATTATGAACAATTGTTACAAGCTAGAAAAATACCATAAATTACTCCTACAATATAATATGGAAAATGACAATTGCAGTTTATGTCATATTGGATTTGATGTCAGCATTTGAATTTCAGTTTGAATTTATAAAAAAAGCGATATGAAAATTACTATAGATACAATATTATATATCCAACAATGTATTGAAATCACAGAGGTATCATAGAAATAACTAGAGTTGTCAGACAATAGGCTGTCCTACAGTAAAAAGAGAGAGATCGCCAAACACTTTCTGAGTGTCTACTCAAGCAAACTATGAACAGTTCGTTTCGTCAGAAGAATGAGAAAGAGCATTGCGGTTATCTGTCTCTTTCTGAGCCTTGAATGTCTTAGCTTTCCCTCTACTCTATCCATAAGTAGCAGTCCAATGTATTTCAAATCTTTAATTTTGCTTTAAACAAAACAATGAATAATAGTTAGTCAAAATATTTATAAGATAATATGTCATAATGATAACTTAACAGCACTACTAATATCTACCTATATAAAATATAAGTACAAATTATTCATTTTTTGCATGTCTGCATGTATTAACCTTATAAAATATTTCTGCCATGTTTGAAGTAAATAAAGAATTTTCACAATTTAAATATTTCGGATTTTAAATAAGTAAAAACTAACTATTTACACATCCAAGAAGCTCTTAACGTTTCATATGTTTAAACAAAAACAATATCTTTTATTCTTAAAAAATCACACAAGGTCCTCCAGTTAAAAACTAAAGCATTAATACTATATTTAATGAAAGAGAATTAATGTAACAGCCTAGTTTCACTCAAAACAAATTTTTATTTTGAGACTTTAATTGTTATTATAATAGAAAAATAAAAAAAATTGCCTGCCTGAAGTTTCATTCTTCGGTCCTAA
This sequence comes from Zerene cesonia, assembly GCF_012273895.1. Taxonomy (NCBI): domain Eukaryota; kingdom Metazoa; phylum Arthropoda; class Insecta; order Lepidoptera; family Pieridae; genus Zerene; species Zerene cesonia. The sequence goes on along the minus strand of NC_052106.1, from coordinate 2,680,565 downwards.
GATTTATTGGACAGTTACCCATGTTCTTTATTTTGCCCACAAAAAAATCTAAAACTAATGACTGAACACACAACAAAACCTTTCACGAGTAAACAACCTAAATTAACAACACATTTCCGATAATACCACACAACAATATCCATAAACATCTTCCTTTACCATATGAAAAGCGAGCTGTACGCAACACTCTTGTTTATAGACATAAAAATCACTTAGTTAATTTATTGTCTTTGATCACTAATCACACATTCACTGCTATAGAATTCTCGAGTGCATCCTTGATGTTGGTGAAAAACTTGTATCTGGTAACATACTGGCATCCCCATATATGGGAGTACTGGGTCCATTGGAGGCATATGGGCTTCTGGACCAGCTTCTCTGGCGCAATGGCGGCGTTTCCGGTAATACCGTTTGCACCGGTTCGGTTGGTAAACGGATCGGCGACTTCTGTTGTAGTTTTGATTGTACTGTAAATAAATTATTAAATTTTATTTAAATTGACACATAAGATTTTCTAGTATATGTGAAAAAAAAATTCACAAACATGAAGTTTACAAGTATATCAAGAAGTAATTAAAGTAAGTCAAGTATTTAAGAAGTATTTATACATACTGCTTAAGTAGAAATTTAATTATTAAATAAAATTCTAATCTAGTTTAGTAGCTAATGAGAGCAGCTGCAATGCTTTCCACAGATATGTTCTATAACAGTCTAATTATTTATACAGTTGTTCAACTAAGACTAATAGACAGGTCAGTAGAATAGGGCAAGGTTGACCTATATACCCCATGTTGTTAGCAGCTCAGTACACTATTTATTTCGTTATTCATGACTAAATTATCGGCTATTATTGAGAAGTGATAACCATAACATTGTCTAGACCTTTTCAGTGTTTACTCTGGCGTTACACAACTATGCTACCTTTATACTATGGTATTTTAATAAATTTTCTACAAAAAAGACTACAGAGCAATGAGTTCATAGAATAACCGATAAGTTTTATTTCGACTGAAAATAAACAGAATTTCTATATTAATACAAAATTTTACCATAACAATATCCAGCGGCCATAACAGCTACAGTTATAATAGTTGACAAATATGGTCTCAGCAAAGAGAACAAAGCTCCGAGCAGTGTACCGCACGCAATATCACACTCCCTTTCCACATCAACCCTGATGTCTTGCGCTGTCAACCTCGACACCACGTTAACCCAACCAAGCCCACAATCATCACTTTCACTTTTCACTGTCACCACAATTTCACTGTCCTTTATGCTGGGTTCTATCTTCAGGCCTGGAGATGCGGTCATCTTGACGTGTTTCATAGCTTGCGGATGACCAGTTATAGTGAATATTGTTGGAGGGTTGAGTAGCGACACTTTACTCGCAGAGACATGTATCAATGGCAGAAGGAGGACTTTGGTGCATGTTCTGAATGTTTCCCATTCCGCGCACAAATCGAGCTCCAAGGATTGTGTGATCTGTATAGCTGGTATGATTGAGCAGCCCAATTGACCTAAAAATTAAATTTAAAATTTGCTTACATTTGGCTCAGCATCAGGAGTTTGTAAAACAATTATAATGGTTTAGAAGTGAATATGTATTAGTATCAGTATTACTTTTATATTCATAATAAAATTTAATTTAATTAACAAAATAAATACTGCCATATTATGCACGTTTGGTATAGCTCATAATTATAATCGACAATTCCTATTGAAGAAAATTGGCAAAATAATCATACCATACTTCATAGTGTAAGGTTTTAATAAATTTATGACAAATATTGTATAATTATTAATATTCATATTTAATACTGGCAATTATGGA
>NC_052106.1:2659349-2677734 GCF_012273895.1 Zerene cesonia | reverse complement strand
ATTACAAATGCGAAAGTTTGTAAGGATGTGTGTGTGTGTTTGTTGCTCTTTCACGCAAAAACTACTGAACCGATTGCAGTGAAATTTGGTGTATAAATAGAGGGACAACTGGAATAACATATAACCAACTTTTTATCCCAATATTCCTACGGAATACGGACTTACGCGGGTGAAACCGCGGGACGCAGCTAGTCTTTTTATAAAAGAAATTTTCTTTTCATTTTTGGTATTAAAAATAATTATAGAAAGCTCAATTTTGTGGGGGTAACATAATCTGGGCCAGCTCACAGCGGGGAAGTACCTCACCCCCATAGAAAACCGGCGTTAAATAGCATTCTGCTGTTTCGTTCGGTGAGCGGGGGAGCCGGCGGCCCATATCCTTTTCCTTCCCCTTCCCAGTCCTTTCCTTTATTCCTCTCCCCAATCCTTTCTTAATCCCTTCCCAATTTAAAGTCAGCAATCCATTTGTAGAGGCATAAGGTCTGTAATCGACTTTACGCCTCTACAAATGTTCATGAGCGGTGGTAGCGCTTACCATCAGGCATCCCACCAGCTCCATTGCCGACTGTGACATAAAAAAAATATATATCTAGGATGATTGTTGAGAATTTGAACCAACAACAAATTCCCATAGAATGCACGATGCACTTTCGTATCACATAGCTTATAATGTTCAAATCTTAATGTTTTTTGAAGCTTAAAGACATAATTTATCACAAAGTGACTCATAGACTAACGCCGAACAATTTCAAATATTTTCAACGTATGGTCGCTACTATTAAGTTACAACTAATTTAATTTATGACAATGTGCCATTGTTCTTTCAGTGAAATATCTATACATGTAATCAAATCTTAGTAGTCAAAAAAAAAAAAAACTTGGGGCGTGATCTACAATAAACATTGAAGCCAAAAATATAGTTTTTAGAATTTTTGTCTGTTTGTCTGTATGTACGAGTATGTCCTGGCTAAACTCACAAAGTACTGCATGGATTTGCTTCAAATTTTGCTTGTTATTACTAACAGGTCGGGTCAACATATAGGCTACATATTATCACGCTATCACCTACGGGCGAGGCGTGTGAACCTTTATATTTCTTATTGTGTGTGTTTGTATAATCTAGTCTAAACATTCATATGACAAATACCGTTCTTCAGATCCAAAACTGGTTGTGCAGTATGCGGAGGCTTGGTCCTGCATATGTATGGCAACTCGACTTCGACCCCTTCCAGCGCGTACTTCTGCTCCTCAGTACAGAGCACCGGCCCGGTGCCCAGGTCGGAGTCTATTATCAGCGGCACGAATGATGCAGGCCATTCGCCGGGTATAAATTCCATCTGTAATATAATAAAAAATTCCCATAATATGTTTATCCACCAAAACTAGTGACATTATGCAATATAACGTCACACTTTATTAAGAGTATATATATAATTGACATTAAAATTAATGCATTTTTCTTATTAAAATGCATTACTATTATTCCGATATTTTTAATTATATACATTAGTAAATGAATTGTATCTTAATAAGAACTGCAAAATAGTTCGCAAATTCTGTTACCTTATTGTATTACAATCTATAACATCTAAATAATATTTCCAAAAATTATTAAATAAACACATAGGTATGCATGCACTTTTTCATAAGCCATTATGAATCCTTATGAATGTTACGTGTTTCCTCATCGAGGTAATTTCATGCAGAAATCGTTGTCATCATTGTCGTAGAAAATATTTCCATCATCATCATCATCATCATCATCACCATCACAGTGATAAATGAGAATGGATTACCTCTTTGATAGGCAGCCATTGCACTCTGGCGCTGTTAATTTCATGTAGAAAATGTTTTCATCATCATCACCATCATCATATTATATAGAATGGGTTACCTTTTTGATAGGCAGCTGTTGCACGGTGGCGGCGGCGGCGGGGCGGTCGCGGCGCAGCGCGTGGCGCGCGGGCGCGGCGGCGGCCAGCAGCGCCAGCGACGCGCCCGCGCCCGCCTGCACGCGCACCGCGCCGCCGCCGCGCCACCCCACGCCCTCCAGGCACACCACCCACCCGCCCACCGCTGGGAAGCGAAAAATTGAATATTGTCGGACATATACAATTATGTTTTAATAACCTTTTGCATGAATTATCAATAAAGATACAGTCGCTTTTCATAATTTGTCAATACTCGTTTAGATATCGAATCCGAAATGTCGAATCACTTAGAAACGGGGTGCATCCGAAGGGATTGTACCTTGGTTGTTGTATGTACGTTGTTTATTCAATGATTATTTGGTTCGACCAAATAACCTCACTTTGTTAATAGTCTTTGTGACTGGCTGCGTTTTTTTTTCAACTGACTACATCAATTAAGCGTTTATGTAGAATCGCAATACATTCTTATTAAAACCAAACTAATATTAAACTCAATCCCTTCTTTTTGATTTCTAACAATTAATATATGTATGGAAAAAATAGACTGCATTCGAAATTTCTCCTTTTAAATGGGCCCACGGGGGAGGCACAAGCTTTCAAACCATCAAAATCGGTTTACACCGTAAAAAGTTATAAGGTAAGATACACAAAAAGAAACATTCAAATGGAGGAGGTTTACCATTAATACGGGGGCTTAGTTTAGATGTGACAATTTCTTAAGGCAAAATAACAGATTATTAAGTAAATAAGTTCTTCGAAAAATTGTCATTTCATTTAAGAAGAAGAGTTTAAATTTTCACTGACTAAACAGTAACATCCATTCCCGCATATGATCTATTTAATAAAATATTTTTCAGGGCCGAACACAAAATCTATCACCACGTTGTTTCCATTTAAATCATAAAATTCAATTGCAAACAGTTCAATTTAGATCTTTCCAAAAAAGAAAAAAAAAAACAATGTAAATGTAAAAACAAACCTAATATCCTGTTTACACTAGCGTCGGTAGATGAGACCCACACTTCATCAGATACGGTATGTCCTCCAATAGTACTGTGGAATCCCATAAACGCGCCGGTTCCATCTATGTTCGATAGCAACAGTTCCGTTCCGAGACCACTGAAAAGAGAACAATGCATATGTAACACTAGCTGTTCGCCCCGGTTTCGCCAGTGAAGATGCAGCTTTCGTATAATGAAAGAATTTTTGTAATTGATCCAGTAGCTTATGCGTAACATCATTATAAATACATGCAAAAACACACGTATTTCCTCTTTGCAATATGGGTTCAGTTGAAATATTCCGCAGGTAAGAAATCCAACATATTCAATATATATCTATTATATTACCACAGGTAGTGTCAATGTAGTTACGCAGTCACAAGATACACTGTCACACTATTGTGTGTGAATATGTGTGCGCGTGCGTGTTTTTGTGCATGTGTGTGTATGTGCGTGTGTATGTGTGTGTGTGTGTGTAAGTTTTACCTCGCAGCGGGTCGCGCATGCGCAACGTGAGGCGGCGCCACCGAGGTGTTGGCTTGCGGCCCGATCAGCTGGCGTCCTATAGCACTGCGCAACACCACCCGTATCCCGGCCTCGTCCTCGCCGGACGGCTCGGCGGTGCAGTAGTGCGGGGTGGCCACTTCCACGTGGATTATCTGCGGATGTTGTTAAAAATTATCAAATGCACCTCGCCCGCTTTATAGAATATATTTTTATTGGCTACATCTTTATGTTACGGGGATTAATAAGTTAATTTATAGTGTTGTTAGGTATAGATTAAAAAATTAAAAAACTGATATTCGATTTTGGCTAGGGCAGGGTAGTTGTACGTAAAATTAATTTAGTTCATTCAATTACTGCAAAAATCATCATATTTAAATATCCAGTTTCCTCACAATTACAATCAATAAAACTAGAATGTCTTTTAAATTTTATCAATATTAACAGCTAAATCACAATGATACACAAGAGAACTTACACTCTCCCGATGGATTCCATTCCTCTCATCTTTATGCCTCGCTACAGCCACCCCATGTCCCGGTCTCATAGCAACCAGCTCACCATTTGGTCTCAAATCAAATGCTCCATCATCATACGACACCCAGTTACTTCTTGGAGCTGAGTGCAGTTTCACAGTGGCTCCTACAGCCAGAGCAAGTCTTTCTCCGGTGGCCACCTCCTTTGATAAGCCTTCTACTGATGTCTTGATATCTGTTATAGCAAGGATCTCGATTGTGCTATCCCAGGAACGCGTTTCGGATATCTGTAAGACGTTTTCTATTTTACACAGAACACAATCAATTTTAATCATTTGATATGTCAAACTATAATACATATAGTATCAAATATAATGAAAGACACTTATTGAGGTTTGAAAATAAACAAAATTGAAGTCAGTTCTAACCAAAATGCCAAGCATAAGACTGTAAGAAAAATTATAGAGCTCTATATGTCTTATAAATGTATAATAGAAATTATCTACTTTGAAATTTTTCTCATAGTAATAATCCTACCTGTCCCATATTCCGCACTCGAACGTCGATAGTTATAACGCCGGCTTTCAGAGGCACCACGCGTATCGACAATCCCTCTGCGGCCGTTCTCTCTAACATATCTGAAGTAACGAATTAAAAAATTTTAATAACGTTTTACTGCCCCATTTCACTCAGAGCAATTTTGCGTGTTTTTTTTTTTGTGAATCTCAATTTTTCGTGAATAGATATTTATTTTTCCATTTGAATAATAGTCTAATTTAAATTTCGATCATTTTCAAATACAAATGTTAATCCTTAACTTGAATTATTCGTTGAATTACAACTTATATTATAGATAGCCAAATAGTGACGTCATATGATACGAGCCTATGTGAAGTCACACCACGCGATTCCAACAAAAGGATCATTCCTGCGCCATTTTGTGACGTCATATCATGTGATCCCAACAATAGGATCGTTCCTGCGCCATTTTGTGACGTCACACCATGCGATTCCAACAAAAGGATCGTTCCTGCGCCATTTTGTGACGTCACACCATGCGATTCCAACAAAAGGATCGTTCCTGCGTCACAAGTGACCGCTCACGCCACGCCACTCACCCATAGCGTGCGCGGTGTAGAGCGTAGCGGCCCCGGCGGCCCCGGCGGCGGGGTCGCGCAGCGTCCAGGCGGCGCGCGGCGGCGGGTGCAGCGCCCACAGCGCCGCCGCGCCCAGCCCCGCCGCCTCCACCCACACGCGCGCCGGCTGGCCCACCAGCAGCGTCTGCGTGGACGCGCGCACCCGGAGGTTCGTTATTGGCACTACCTGGAACCATCGAAGAACATTCAAGAAAATAAAGTCCACAGTAATTATACGATGCAAATCATGATCACTATTGTGATGTATGCTATGATATGAAATGTAAAGCATACATATAAAATGCATGTGACATGCCTCGATAATCACTTACCTCAATTTCAGCTTCAGCTGTGGCCAATTCAACGTTAGTTATATCGGAGGCGATAAGAACGATACGCGCCGAACCTAAGTTTACTCCCTGCACGGCTCCTGTTGGCGATACCTGAAATAAAAAAGTATTGAGAAATACATAAAGTACGACATATTAAAACATATTTTCTTCTAAATTAATAATGTCATTCATAATTAGAGGATGTAAGCTTGTCAAGTATCAATCTTTATTCAATAAAATTTTTATTTATTTTGGGGTTACAATTAGTAGCATTTGTATTGGTCCTTTGAGACCGAATTTAGGCAGTAACTAGATTTTTATGTCTTATTCTACCTCAACAAATGAGTTTCCTTGTTTAAGTTTGTAGGTTAAACTGGCGAGATGCATCGGAGGTCCACCTGCATGTCGCAGCTGTAATCTGGCTCCGGGGGGCAAACGCGATCGTTCAGGTACTATACGAAGACTGGGGAACACCGTGACCTGTATATAAAAAATGTTAGGTAAATTAATAAACTTGAAAACATATTTTATTTCTATAAAATGTAACATTACATTTTCTCTGTCCAATTAAGGATTTTAAGGTTTCTTAATTGCATTTCAAAACTCACTTAGCACTAAGCAACTTAATAATAATCGTCTGTATAGAAGTGTACACCCAACTTTTTTAAAAATTCCATACCAGAACTAATAATCTATTTCAAATCTAATTCAGGTTACCTCAACTTCCGAACTCCACACGCCAGCCAGCGACGCTCTGACCCTTCCAGAACCTTCTTTCAGGCCACACAGGTTGGTCCCCTTGACCACAACATCGCCACTGGTCCGCCACTCCGGATCGCGGCTGCTGCTCAAGTATCTATGGGACACGCCTCGCACCAGCGCACTGATTGGGACACACGCGCCTTCGCATACAGCGCGTGCCGTTGACACCTCCACGCTTAGCACTTCTTCGATGTTCACCTGGAATTTGGAATTTATGTTGATATACGTCGTTAATTAATTGTTTTAATTTACTACATATGATCCCTAGTATACAAACTACTCTATATGTGATCGAATATGTTGTATTAACATTATCTATTAAATAACACTTAGCACTAATATTATAAATGTGAAAGTTAGTTTGTTTGGATGTTTGTCCGTTAATCATGCTGAAAAAACTGAACGGTTTTTGATGAATTTTGCTAAACAGATAGGGTATGAGCTGATTTGAGTGATAGGATACCTTTTATCCCGATTAAATGCTCCCTTGGGATAAAGCAGGAATCTTGATATCCGGGCGGAGCCTGGACGAGCGTCTATTTAACAGTAAAAGAATAAAATAAACCCACCTCAACAGTCTGCCGCTCCCCATGAACGCACAAATCAACAATGGTCAAGTCGTAAGACCCAGGCGCTGGTAATATAGCATTTAATATTCCACTGTCAACCGTTGCCGTCACACCTTTCGGGCTCTCGACAGCGTACCGTCCACTGCCACCGCTGATTGTAGCTATGTTTGGGGCTACTTCACTCTCCCACGCTAAGTTCACCTGTATTATAAAAATAAAAAATACAAAAATCGATACTACAAATAATTAGGACAAGTAAGGAACATAAAAAAGTAATATTTTTTCGTGAAAAAAAAAAAAAACATTCTATTCAAATAGGCAATATATTCATTAAGCATATCAATAATGAACAAAGTTTTGTTAAAATAATAATTTACACAAACCTTATTTGGCTCACATTTGAGAGGCGCCACAACCTTAGCTTGTATTGTGGCAGAAGCTTCTGGAATATCAGCTTTCAACACTCCAGACCATCCAATTGCGTTTTCTTCCGCGGATACCAACTGTAAACAGATAACATTTTATAAAACAACTACATAATAACTCGACGTTTTGATTAAATACGTAAAAAGTTGTTTAAGTCTGACAATAATTATTAAGTTATTTCTCATTACATACTAATATAGAATTTAATAGCACTCATTATTTTTCTCTTTTATTTTATTATTTACAATTTTTATTCTATTAAGCACTAACCTGATAATAATTCATAGGTACAGGTACTGGGGCATATACCGGATTGGTTTCGACAAACATTCTATCTGTAGCTTTGTACTCTATTCCAATGTGATTAGGTTGAGTTTCCCATGTCATCCTTGGTCCTTGTTCGTCTAACAACTCCCTACCGATTGCGTCGTATAATGTCACTTTCACAGACACTTCTTGACCAGGGCGTATCCATACTCTGTTGAAAAAAAAACATACAAAAATACTTTATAACACCAATTAGGTATGTCATTTTTTTTAAATACTTTTACATGGAAAAAAAGGTTCACAACAAAAACAATTGATGGCCATATACCATCCTCACACAGTGAAATGTAGATTTACTTGGTATTAATTTTAAAATTTTAAGGTACTTTTATTATGCAATGTGATTTACAATTCTATATTTATTGACAAAAAAGAATCATGTTGGTTTCTATAAATTTTAAAAACTACGAAAGTTATACATTAAATATTACAATGCTCAAATAATTTTATGGGTTCTAACAATGTACTTGAAATATTGCTTCTTTTTTTCCTCATGTCTCCTCCGTACCATAATGAACCATAGCAAATCATACGTCCAGGTAATTATTAAACAAAATTTATATATAGTATGCGTTTGTTATAAAACCTTTACCTAGTGCTAGCGGAACAATTCCCCGGCGGTTCAGTGGGCTCCAACTTGACCCGGGACACGTGCGGCGCGCATGAAACTTCCAACTCGCTCGCTTCTCTCTCACCTTCCACTTCTGAACTCAGTTCGAGACGAGCTTCGCCTTTCTGTGCGTTAAAATCAACTACTAATAATTCAAAAAATTCCAATAAAATGTATGGTGTAACATTGATTTTCTCATGTATGGGCCATTGTCATTGTCAGATTTTATTTTGGTACTAGCGATCCTCCCCGGCTTCGCCTGTGGTACATATACAATCTTCCTAAATAATTCGGCTATCTAATCTAACACTGAATTTTACAAATGGGACCAGTAGTTCTTAACATTACTGTGTTCAGACAAACAAACAAACTCTACAGCTTTATAATATTAGTATAGATAACCATTGAATAAACAGTGTCGTTACATAGTCCAAGTGATAGAATTTTTATGTATTTTTTATACTTACAAAAGAAAAGAGATATTTTAGCGATATCTAAATTGCGGGTCAGTAACTAATATTTTGTTCATGCATATTACATACCCTACGACATTTCATTGTAAAAAGTTGAACATCTGGGTACTTGTGCGGCGGCTGACCATCTCTGGGAACAATATCAGCGGTGCGGGGCTCCAGTGACAGCGGCGTAAGAGCTTCACCTTCAGCAAGTACCTGAAATTCATGAAAATATAATATCGTTTACGGCAAAAATGACTACAGCATTGGAATATGGTTTACCATGTTCCACTAAAAATCGGCTACATAATTTAAATTAGAACACAAAGCTGGCAACTCACGGGCAGCGTAGCAGTAGTGAGTGCGGCAGCCCTCATCGGCCAGACGAGCGCAGGCGCGGCCCGCACCGCGACCCGCGCCACGTCACCCGCGCGCCCCCGCGACACGCGCACCGCAGACACGCCGCGCGAGCGCCACCAGCACTCCACCACGCAGCAAGCGCCCTCTGGGGAACAGATACACAATAACATTAAATGACGATTCACTATTAGCAAATACTGTATGTTAATCGAATTATTAATTAAATATATTTTACACTTCTTCTGCACCACACATGCTTTGGGACTCACAAAAAACATATGCATAGTGTTAATATCAAAAATACCGATTAACATGTATTTACTATGTAGTGCACTAGACGTTCAGTTACAAGATTCTTATATTACATTAATAAATACTGTATTTACCAATGACTGCACTCAAGCCAAAGGTAACCAGGAAAAAAAATATATCATCATTAACATTGTAGCTTTCAAATGGTGAATGTGACAAAAATGCAGTGTAGCAGTTATGGAGTATACTTAGTACAGGCATACAAAAAAAAATTCCTAATAATATTGGTATAAAAAAATATAATTTTGTTGTATCCATAGACATAATATTCTAGTTTGTCATCATTTAAAAACAATATATATATGTATATTTTTTTTTCCCATAAGGACGAATATATGATGGTGATGATGAATGCAACAGAACAAAAAAAAAAATAATAAAACAGAAGCTTACTTACCAACTGGCTGCATCCAGGGCACTGCAGTCACATTAAATGGCTCCGGGCCCTCCAGTAAAGATACAGCGAATGAGTTGCAATCACATCTGAAGTGGAAATTAAAAAGAACATCATAGAAAAATTACCTATTACAGGCCATATTTATATTATGAATAGAGCAAACTTGCATAAAGCATGTTTGTAAACATATTTTGAAATATTTTACAACCCTAAACTTCAATGTTACACTTTTTCATGAGCTCCTCGATAGAGTTCATGAAATAAAATTTAAAAAGGAAGAAGCAATCAACTTCAACTACGTAATAAAAAAACCCACACACACAATCTCATTGACAACTTACGTGTGGAAGTTATACAGTTCGCCAGTGGATGGATGCGTTGCTGTTAGTGCAATGTGCAAATAATGTGGTCTACCAACTCGCGCGTGTCCCGAACTCGATACTTGCACCATTTCTGGCACTGCTGACCAAACCCTGGAATGAATAAACAAATGAACAGAAACATCACAAAGGCGGAGAATTTAATCATCTATTTGATACATTTTAAATCCATTCAAAAAGTCGATTAATGAAAAATATGGTAAACTATAAATTGTCAGAACGCGTCATGCCTTTTTATCATTGCGCAATGCCTCGTGTGCGTTAATTATAAATACGTAATATAATAACACGAATTTCGCGATGTGGATATAATGTGACCACAAAGTTCTGTGGGACATTTTTTGCTCAATTCGCTCAATGTCAAATCAATAATTCAGTAAATATTATAATACGTACCTTCCTGACGCTCGTATATACGAGTATTTAGTCAAATGCACGCCAACATCCATCTGTCCCACTCCACGCACAGTCACTACACCATTGTCAGACAGAGAAAGAGCACTGTGACCATTTTCGTTTTCTGTCCAAGTCACCGGTTCGTCACCGCCGCCGCGATGTTTTAGTTTAATATCCCTGTCAAATGAGAACGAAAAACATGCATACCAAAAATTATCTTATTAAAATATAATTCATTCACCTATACTACTGAAATTTAAATATATGATTAATTTTTTCATGTGATAATTTTTTTTTTATTTTGTACTTCAATTTAAAGCCAAAACCATTTGTATATTCAGAAGATGTTACATGACACAAAAATATTCGCGAATTTATTTTTTAATTATGCGAAAAGACTCACTGAATTGAATCTGTCCAAGCAATAAATAACTCTGGAGGTACAATCTCGACGCGACTAACAGCAACTGCTGAAGCTTGTCCCTCAACCTGGAAAACCAATCATAACATAAAAAATAACAAGGTACTATACACAATCATACTAATACTGTTAACAGGAAAATTTGAAACTATGGATGTGTGTTTGTTACTCTTTCACATAAAAACTGACTATAGGCTGTATTAGCACATAGGCTATAGTTTGCCCAGACACTATACACCTGAACCTGCTGTAGCTAATAAAAAATGTTATACTCTTTAATAACTTTTCAATTTTAAGGATCCCTACACAAATTGAAACAAAATAGTAATGAATAGAATTGCATCTATGCGAATATAAAGTCATGTTTAAGTTAAGGAAATAACATACCCTTTTCGACACACTCCTTCCTGCTATTGAATAAAGCTTTGCTGTCACTGTAAATGTCCCAGAGCTGTGTGCAATTGCATCAGTAATAGTGCCATTCTCTGTAGACCTCAGCAAATCAACATTAGCCTCGCCCTCTACAGATAGCCTTATCAAAATATCCTGACCTGCTGTTAAAGCATGACCATCCTGGTCATAAACAACACAATGTACTGAAAACTCATCTCCTTGTATAATTAAATTTGAAGGCCGAATGTTCACTCTAATGGAATATGGTTCAACAACTGTTAGGATTGCGGATGTGACTTCAGTGGACCCAGACATTAGGTATAAGGGGGCTGTGCCTAGCTCTGTGCCCCTTACAAGACTTATAGTGTCCTCTAATTGTGCAATAGAGGGATCTGGTATAGCCATTGTATACAGAGTTTCAGCTATATCTTGTACTGTAAGCCTTCCAGCTCTAGCCCGGACAACTCTGAAATTATTTGAATATTAATAACAGTTTCCATTAACCCAACAATTACCTTTATTAATTAACATGCTTTGGCTACATAATGATGCAATGCAAATACTTAAATATAATATACTCTACTATGTATGCAATGTCACCATAAAATTCTAAACCGTGAAAAAATTGTGATCTGTAACATAATATCACTTACAAGCTAATGTTTATATTAACTCCACATAAATAATAAACTTACCTATAACGTAGAGCATCACCACGTACAATATAAGCGGTAGCAGGCGTCAATACAACACTAGCAACAACTTGCAGTTTGAAGTCTGTACAAATTTGTCCAAGGCATGCCGTAACTCTCGACTCTCCCATTGCTTGCCCATACAGCAAAACTGAGTGTGCTCTCTGTCCTTTCGCCTCTATTTCAGTAATGCCTTTTGGAGCTTCATAATCTGTGTCACTCCATCTAACTAGCCTAAAACATTATTATAACATTTTACAAACACTTAATCCCTCATTACCATTATAAAGTTTATGAGATTTTATATTCAATTCTTATTACTTGTTAAATTACATTTTAGTTGTTTAAAATCAATTATTAATTCAAAGTTTTTTTTTTTTTTCAAATCTTACATGACCAGTGGTTCATCTCCATAAGTACTTCCAATATTTTCTACTGTCCAACTGAAACTTATTCCTTCTAGTGTTGAAAACTTGTTGCCTGAAATGGTAAGAAATCATTCTTCCTTTAGTTTTTTTTTTTTTTGTAAGATACAATGCAATTTTTAAGCATTTGAGTTATAAAGAAAAGAAAAATAATCATTAGGATCATCTCAATAGATGCAAAACTGAAAAAGCAGAAGAAATTTGATTGCTAGGAAGATTATAGAACTAGAATTTGGAACGGGTCATGGAGGTTTGCATCCTGCCTCACATAGAATTTTTGCCATTCTTTGTATATTTTCAAATATTTAAAGGTGAGAAATATTATTTAAATAGCATAATGTTATTGTATGTTAAATATACAGTTCAAGTAAGACAGACATACCTTGATCATCATAAGCAATAACTTCAAATGCTTCAGGTGCCTCTTCTAAATATAGCTTCCATGTAGTACTCAAAACTTTTAATGAACTAATTTTATCAATATCTACGTCACCTCTTAAAATCTACAAACATAATAATTATAACAGAAAACGCCAAAAAATTACCAAAGTAAAAATAAATAATTCCCGCCAATTTTTCTACTAATCTTACCTCGCCAGTGCTCACTTCTTCAGCTAGAATTATGACTGAACCTGGCGGTATACATGTTTTGGATACCGATACTCGTGCACTGCGTGAACAGTGGCCCCAAGCATCGTCGTAAAGAGGCTCTAAGTCGATGATGTCATCGCGAGACAAACTCCTGAAAATTTGTAACGAGTGCTGTTTAAAATGAAACCAAACTTTAATACAAATAAGATTATTATATTTAAATAAACTTTACCATGAATAACAGCCTCCCTCAATAATTTCAAACGTAAAATTCACATAATGATTTTCAAACCATGGTAGCAACACTCGTGGAGTGTTTATTTTAGCACTTTCACATATAAATCCACATGTTAGTATAAGTATCATGCAGGACAACATCCTTACAGATGTACCCATATTTTTAAACAAATTGGTTTCATAAATAACAATAAAATAATTATCTCATTAGATAACCTCAAAACGACTCCGGTTTGAACTTTGAAAAGTGTTATTTATAATTATTTTTTTTATATTTCAAGTGTCAAAACATAATGTTGCGACCTTTAAAAAAAATCCACGACTTTTTATAGCAAGGTATAATAAACGTTGAGTCATTGCTGATTTATTACGAAAACAATAATTTCCAATTAAAATTAGTAACTGTTAACCATGATTGTAATTAAAATGTGTAATGGTAATGGACTAATATCTATGTATCAGTTTCTATGGAACTTAGTTAAAAAAATAGGTAGTTTTATTTTCAAACAGAGATGCCACCTTGGAGGTTTTCCCCCTAAATTTGGGGGCAATTTAGATGAAATGGGGTATTTTTAGGATTAGGATAGAGGAAAAATTATTTGACGTTTTATTCAGGAATTACCTTTTTTGAGGGAATTTTCTAGAGGGAATTCGTTTCTAGCGCCTTATTTTAAGAAGGTGAATTTAATTTTATGAAGGTGTGTAGTCTTATAGACATCGACAGAAAAATGTTCTCAGTAAGTTAAGGTAAAAATAAAACAATAATAGCGAATACTCAAGCGAGTATAATAATACTGTACGACTTTTCTGTCCCTTTCGATTTATCCTTGAAACAAGATGCCTATTTGGAATAAGATTTTTTTTTTAAATCTAGGGTGCTCATGCGGTAGTATTAGGGGGAAAAAGGGGGATTTCGAGATGACGCTAGGGGAGGACGCTTAGTCGGGGTTGGCAACACTATTTTCAAATCAAATTTGACAGCTGTCAAAAGTTTACAAATGGCTGCTATGTGTTTGTCTTGTTTTGAGCAGTATTCTACGCGATTAATAAGTGAATTATATCAAAATGTGTGCAATAAACAATGAAATACCTGCAACATAATAGATCAAATTTAGAAATTGTGTTATAAACTGACGTGTTACCCCATGCAATAATGTCTGTGGACAAGGCTGCTGATATTAAAAGCAAGGAGATCGATAAAATCAAACGTCGTCATAAACCTGACGACACTGTTGTTGCAACAGGGTTATTTAATGGTACTGAAGATACTATTCGTTTTGCAAAAATGGAAAATGTAAACGATAAGACAGGGAAGCCAACTGAATTATACCTTCAAGGCAACTCCCATCTCATATCTAGTACAACCAGTAGTTTGGCTGATACTCCTGGAGATTCTGGTGTACAATGTTTGGACAGTGATAATTCAGAAGCAACAAGCCAAGCTCTTATGTCACATAGTTTAATTGGTGCTGAAGAGTTAGCCTGTGATAGTATATATGATGCAGCTCCTTCTGGCTCACAGGAAATGATAAAAAGTACAAACAGCAGCATCATGACTCGAAGTGACATAGATAATCAGAATATGGGTGTCCCAGACGATATTGTGCCTGAACTTTTGGTGGAAACAAATAAAAAACCTGTCTATGACAATTTACCTGATGTTGTTCTAAAAGCATTAGAAAGTGAAAAAGTGTCAACAGAGGAGGTGAAAAAGTCTGCATTGAGAACCAGTGAGCCAAAGAAATCACTATCTGAGGACATTGTGTATAGGAGGAGATGCAGAAAGAAGTCTCAAAGTGGACCAAGTTCACAAAAAAAGAGAGTGTCTTTCCATGAAGACATATTGAACAACACAAAAACTGATAACATTCACATTGAGAGAGGCTTCATATCATACGGTCCAGATAGTGCATATTGTGATAAGTTTAGACAGAAATCCAACGCTAGTGAAAGGTTCTCATGGTGTGCTTCAGGTGATAGGTCCCCAAAGTATGCAGCAGACGTAGCACAGCAAACAATGTCAGATATTCTCACATATGGTGATTGCAAGCAGGACAGAAGTGGTATATTTGAATATTGCCAGGACTTCAGAAAACGCAATCAAGACACCAATGGTAATAAAGACAAGGACAATAACAATGAAACAAGGCCAAATGGAAAGTTGTATGGCTGTGATTCTAATAGCTCAGACTCAAATTTTAGCTGTGATTCTGAATCATCAAGCAGTGAATCTTCATCGTCCAATTCTAATAAAACCGAAGCTCCAGTAGGTAATAGAAAGTGTGACAAGACTCAAAAATCACATTCATGTGATGAATTTGAAAACAATGGCCATGTTGCTTTTATGAGAAAAACTTACTTCTCCGAAGCCGATATAGATCAGTCTCATGATAGGAGAAAGAAACCTCTTGAAGTGCCTCAAAGTCCTATTACTGTGAAATCTGTTTTAAAAAAGAAAAGATACATCACAACAAATATTGTTGAAGAAAGGAAACAAAACAGTAAAGTATTAAATCTGCTGGATACCAATAACATAATTGACTCCTTAAAAAATTTCTACAAAAACTTCAATTTTAATTTTGCCCCTGAAAAAGGGTTGCCTGAAAATAGCTTTGAATTAAATAATGTAATTGAAGCATTGCCATGTGATGTGAACAAAAATAAAAAACTTTCCAAAAGTCTAGATTCTGGATTTCAAATTGATGATGAAGACGATTTTGTAGAGATAAATCTCAATTCTCAATGTTCAGATGCAGAGAAACCAAAGGATATAATAACACCATCCAAAAATCCTATTCAGCATGAGAGAACACCTGAGGGCTCACCAAGGCATAAACTTACACTTAATATGCAAGCTCAAAATGACAAAAAATCTAATAGTAAACCTGAAGCTTTGCCACCTCTGAGCAAATATGTTGTGAATTGTGAAAGTACAGTATATGAACACAAAGGTGTATCATATAGTTATGTCCATGATACATTCCAAACCGCCTTTGAAGCTCCAAAGGAATCCTTTGTCCCTATACCAGAAACTACACCAGTGAATGAATTAGTCAGTAGTTCAAGCAAATCTGACTTCAACCAAAAAGCGGACGGTGATTCTTCCAGCAGAACGTCAACACCAAAAAGACAGTATAACAAAAATATCCAAGAAGAAACTGAGCAAAAGAATGGTGTGTCGAAACATTTGTCGTCGCCGAAAAAACAAAATGTTAATAGATACAGCCGAAAATCCGCGTCAACCGTACAGAAAAATGACGAAACGCAGCAGGCAATTAGCGATAATTGTTCCAACACAGATAACTCGACCTTGAAGGGTGCGGATGATTTCAATGACGAATTATTTGACAGCCCATCAAATCAAAAGTTGCAATCTAATAAGTCGGCCTTATTAAACAGATACTTAAAAAATGTGTGTCAGAGGAAAGACCTTGAGTTGAAGATAAGAAACAATAAGTTTTATCAGACCAAGTTGCGACTAGAAAAGCATTTTCCCAGTATCATATATCCGTTTAAACATATGTCGGAAACGTACCACATTTCCGCCGAGCGGATGTCCCGTCTTATTGACAAGGAGGTGATAGAGAATAAAAGGCTTTCTGTTCGACTGCTCACGGCCGACGAGCCCTCGTACTTCGACAGCTTCGAGGACAATGTCGCAATTGAATGTAACGAGAAACTCAGGCTACAGATATTTTCACATCCCAATGAAACATTGAATAGGGTAGGAATTGACTACTTATTGCGCAAACCTTAAACGGTCTTTCGTAATTCTTTGGAACGTACTTACTATCGCGCTAACCTTATACGGTACGCGTATTTCCATATTCCGCTTAAACTATTATGCATGCTTTCAGATGATGAAGGTTCAATCACCATATAACATGGAAGATGGATCGTGGACGCCACTTCTTGTTTTCATAACGGACTACGCTCTCTACGTAGCTAGCGTTAAATCCGGCGGAACAGAATACGACATCTTATGCAGATTACCACATAACGAATTAGATGCGATTGCGGTAAGTAAGCAAAACGCTCAACAATTGTGACTTTTACTTTTCAAATATCGCTATTTACGAACTGCTTCACATTTTTTACAATCGAGTCGCATTAAATCGCAGTTTATGTACGTTTTCTTATTTTGTAAAAACAAAAAAGCCAAGTTATTAGTACTCATTGCAGTAAACAAGATAATTTCTATTGTATCCAGTTTTAAAGATGATTTTTTATTTCTACAAAATAGCTCCATCGCACATTAGAAAGTAGGCCAAAACCAAATGGTTGTATACAGATATGTAAAGTAAAAGTAAGATTTTTTTTTACTTTGTAATTCTTCTTATTATTTTTTCCATTTGTTGTGGCATAAAAAGTCTCTGATATACATGGATCGAAAGATCAAAGGTGGCATTAATTATTTTCATACAGGTCAGTCAATGTACTGTCATGTCATTGGAAAAATACTTTATAAGATAATAGGACCATTTAACTTTATGACAATGAGCATTATTATTACAAAACTCTTATTTGGCATACACTATGAATTATATTGTATTATGATCACATAAATTGCATATTATCATATAACTTTATGATCATTACAATAATCATTATTCAATATAACAATGTAATAACAATATTTCTTTATTGAAGCTACAGAGGCACACTTGTTAGTGACATAACTTAAAAACAATGTTAGTGAAATAAATACAAACAAAATCAATATTAAACATACAATTTAAAATTACAAAAATGTCTACATCAAATATTTAAATGAATATAGTATTCACATCAATCAAAAAAGTTTTTGTATTTAAGACATTACATACAATCACAATTCTCAAGGGCCTTAAAACTTGAAGCAATCCAACAGATTCATCATGGAAGTGTCGAAATATTTTATATATAAAAAGAAATATTACGTTAATTGTAGAATTGATAGCTAAATTTTACATCAAACGCCAGTTAATTGTCATTTATATCTACACCACAATATGCTTCTATCTTTACGAATGAGAACCATGCTGATTGCATCGTGATATTGTATTTCGTCTGGAAGGTATCTTCTTAATAAAATAAAGGAGTTTTATTTCTACAAATAGTAAATATGTAAATCTCTTTATTTCCCATAAATGAAATATGTATTCAGTAATAAAACGGTCGGCATACTTTCCGGCTGTAGACTACAGGCCCATATAGAAAAAATTACGGGTCATTTGAACCACCAGGTGACCTATCTAGAACGATATAAGAGC